>NC_073692.1:119430276-119688276 GCF_029784155.1 Uranotaenia lowii
TTTGACATCAGCAGCACATTCGCTTTCCCCCATTTTATTCAGAATGTGGTTAACGAATTATCATTTTTTCGCACTTTGAAATTATAAAAGCAAGAAATATTTTTCATAAATATCCAGACGATAATTTTCAATAAAAAAATCCCATTCATCTTTCCGCACGTATCTTCGTTACTTGAAATTTATTAGATTAATTTTCAATCTACCTTCAACCATCGATATCGGCCTTCCATTCGCACCTGAGCAGCTGAAATTTGCATTCCACCAGGCAGTAGTAAAAGGAATATTTATGGCTAACGTTATCAGCTGAGTCTATCGCCAAGAGTCGTGAATTAATAATTTCGTTCATATTTTTGTTCTTTTCTGTACGAGTTGATCTTCTCCATAGGGTGTGAAATTTCAATAATATTTGGAAAAAAATAAGGAAATGATACTTTTTGTTGTCTACTGAATTATTGGCTAAATTTACTATTTGGGGGTATAATGTACTCTGGATGCTGTTCCTAGATTTTAAGATTGAATGTTTCTGACTCACCTTAGAACAAGTTCATGAATATTGGTGGAGAAAAGTCTCCCCGACCAGTTCCAAATGAAGCCTAAGTCCTGGGTGATGAAGAATGGGAATCGAATCTCTAACTAAAAGCAATCCGCAGCTACAGAACGGTGCTTCCGCAGCCTTCCGTTTCGACATCGGGCAGCTAATTTGCTATTCAGCTAACGAAAGCAGCAATCCTTCATTATGAAACCCGTTGCATAATTTATGTTCCCCAAGCCTAATGTATTGAACACGTGTTGTAATTCTGTCATCTGTAGCGCCATGAGGCTTTTGGCGATGAAACATACCCTAAATTTTTGTTGGGATTTTCGTCTGTCATATTTGCTAGTTACCATAATTCTTCCAAGTCAAAGACCCTAATTGACCGTTCATTGTTGGCGGGAGGAAAACTTCGAAATACCACCGTTTTAGTCGGGTGTGTCATTCGTAAACTTTTGCGAACAATCCGGAATAATTTGCTAGCTTCCGTTCGATTGGTTCAATTATGGTGAAAAGTTTTCTTGCTTTATTGATAAAATACTTTTGTAAGGATTATTGAAAAAATACTTTCAATTGCTTTAATACAACTTGAAACTTATTTGAACTTGATATGAGAATAAAATTAGAACTTTATTCAACATACAAGACGAGACATTTCAGAATTTGAAATAATAATGATTTAAATTTTACTCTATGGAGCCACCTTTTTAAACCAGAAATTTTAAGCTAACCTAACGTGACTTTAAGTTCAATCAAATCCATCTTGATTACACTTTAAATCAGAGGTGAGCAACCTTTTCAATCAACGGGCCATTTAAAATTTGAAATCTTGTCCGCGGGCCGCACTTAATGTTATTTTTTTTTTATAATTAGCAGAGCTTCACGTCAATTTTATAACAACGAATTTATTTCTGAAAAAGATAATTCACGTATTTAAAAACTGGAATTCAAATTGACTTTTTAAATACCCGGTATTGAAAAGGTACATCACTACATATTTGACATTTTTAAATTCTCTCAATTGTTTAGTAGTAGATACTTTTTAGCCAATGGTACTATTTGTGATCCGTTCCATTTAAAAATCTTCTGGAGCTTACCACAGTGATAACTAACAGTGTTAAAAAATATATATTCAAAGAAATCGCAGTCTTATTAGCGTTTGTTGTTGAATCGCTAATTTATTTTCTGTTATTCTTTTCCACAAGTAAAACTTGTCCATAGATTTTTTTCCTACAAACGGTGAAAACCCTGTTTTTTAAATTGAAATTGAAGGTGAAAACCCTGTTTTTTAAATTGAAGTTCTGAATTGGATCATATCATTGCATTGAGATGTTGAGGAAGGTTGTCGAACTAACAGAAAAATGTTCAATTTCACATAGTTTTAAACAAATATCTTCAAAACCACATTCTTGATTCTAGATTTTTTATCCATATTTTTTCAATTTTAAATCTTATTTAGATATCATTGGGATATGATTTCTAAAGGTTTAATATGACTTCGGTAATGTGGAATGCGAATTATATGTGAAATAACTCAATTTATCAATGTTTGATGTAAGTTTCCAATAGAATTTTTGAAAAGGCATCACAGATAAACCTCAAAGACCTTTTGGGTCGAATAACAGAATTTCAGATATCTTTTGTTTTTACCAACCAACAACTAATAATTTTTGTCGGTAACTTTAATGCCGGCTGATTCATGTTGATAAAAAAATCTCAAATCGTTCAACCAGGCTTTATTTAATAAACTTTCTTAATTTATGTCAATATTCAGAATTAAAAAAAATAATTCACAAAGTTTGGGTTTAAATTTTTTTGTAAGTATTTGAAGCCTTTTTGCCGAATTGGATACATATTTTATAAAAATTATCTGCTGAGCATGTTTTTTCACAAATAACTTTATTTTTGCTTGAATCAAAAATAACGACTTCACTAACGCACTTCGAATTCCTTTGATCATGAGTAGCTTCCGATATTTGGCTGCTCTTTCGGCTCACTAGAATGGATTTTGCTATTCATAAGATAAATTATTAAGAAAAATGTATTTTCAATAAAAAAAAATCCAATATTGAGTTACGTTATAAACGATATTACATTTATACCTTTGAACAGAACATAATAAATGTTTAAAATGCCAATAAAAAGTTCACAACCTGATGATTGTGGGGCCAATGCAGATAAGTTAAGGATGCCAGATTTTTTTACAGCACGTATCGGGGCCGGACAAACCGGGCTATTTTCTATAAAATCCTAGCATAATCCGGGCTTTTCATTTCTAAACGACCAAAAATCCGGACAATATCTGGGCAAATTTTGTTAAAACTCAAAAAATACTCAACAAAAATTAAGATAAAAGAAATTGAAACCATTTTTTTTTCATCAAAACTTATAAACGGATTTTAAATCGTATTTTAAGCTTCGAAAAAACCTTTCATGATTATTCTTGCAAAAGCTGCTTAAAAAATTTGTTTTGGTGGCTAAATATAATATAATAATAATTTTAACAACACAATTTATATTTTTTTTATTTGCCAAATAAAGTGAAAATATCCGGGTATTTTTCAATGAAATCCGGGCAACCGGGCAGGGCCGAGCTGTTCCCAAATATTGTATCAAATATCCAGGCAAACCCGGATAAAACCGGGCAATCTGGCAACCTTAAGAAAAGTGCATATTTGATCAAGTCATATAAATTGTCCTAACAATGCATTGTTGAGAAAAGTTAATGCATTTGAATTTGAACAAAGCTTCGCGGGCCGCACAAAAGGGTCTTGCGGGCCACATGCGGCCCGCGGGCCGCGCGTTGCTCACCCCTGCTTTAAATCATTCAAACTTACCTTTCCAACAATCGAAACCCATAAACGAACTGTTGGCCTAATCTTTCGAAAACATACACAATTCAAACGGTTGTAATCCCAAAGGCAATAACCGCAGATCTGCTCACATAACAACGGGTAAGTACTTGTAAGGTACATTTAACTGTCAACCGTCAAGAGTCAAACCAGTCATATCGTCGCATCAGACAGCAGAAGCTACTCATACTGCGAGAACCCTCGAGAAATCCGGGAAGCGTGAGTTTACTTATCCCCACTTAGAGAACGAAAACGAGACGCAAAGCATGAGCCCTAAGATGAGAAAGAGAGCATTTTATTGGGTAATGTTCTAACACGAGTTACGTGTTTATGTGTTCATAAATGGAAAGCCCGGTTCATGACATATGGAAAGCGAGCTGCTGCTACCTTCCAGTAAATGATGCTAAGTAGAAGACGCAATACAAACGATGGGAAATTCGTGAAGGGAACCTAGGTGTGAACCCTTCACTCTCGCTTGAGACTTTGAGAGGTGTTGGTCTTCAGCTGACACCATAGCCTTTATTAAATTTTACGTTTGATTAAAATTTGAAATATGATAGTGAAGGTTTTAGAATTTGAATATTTAATTTAATTTTTTTTTAAATTAAAAAAATTGCAAATCAGTGGCTCCAGAGAGTAAAAGCATGTAATTTTAAGTGCATTCCAATATATGAAATCACTCACTGGAGCCCCTCGTAAGCCAACACTCGAATTCCTTGTTGAATTTTCACTGTAAAATTAAAGAGTTTCATTTTGGTCACTGAATCTTTAAGATTTTGCGTATACACTCAAGACTCAAGACTCAAGACTCCAAATACACAAGACTCGGTTCGTTTTTGGCAACATCTGATTTTGGCACATGTCCTAAAATCGAATGGTTTTTAGAAGCGATATTACTTCATAGTTTTCTCTATAACAGGACCAATATTATTTAGACGAACACTATAAATAACTTTTTACGTTCGGAAATGGTGATAAAGTACAACAAAAAATCAAAAGTTTTTTTTAATTTATGAAGTTCTCAAAAACGACAAAAAGATAAAAAATTCAAAAAACTAAAAAAACAAATTGTTACAAATGACTTGAAATGACTAAAAACACTAAAAATAATGAACAATGACAAAAACAGCTAATATTACAAAAAAAAACCATAAACACATAAAAGTAATGAGAAAAATTTATTGAAAAATTACTTAAAACGGTCGGAAATCGACTTAAAATAACGTGAATGACAAATAAAATAGTTTTTTGTAAAAATAAAAGGAAAAATTTTAGAAATGAAATCCAATGGATTTTGGCAACATTCGATTTTGACTACACAAAGTATTCGGGCATGTTGTCAAAATCGAACGGCGTCTGTACTACAAATTATTGTTGAGATTCCAAGCTTTGCCGATATTCGAAATGAAGCTCTGAAAACATTTTCAACCTAATATCAAGTATTTGAGAGCTGATTTCTATCTAATAACAGGAGCTGAAACAATAAGCTTTGCTTCGAAATCCTACACTTCATGATCTAGAGGTTGGCCGTTGGGAGAGTTTAAATCCATTCGAAACAAAAATACCTATTTGTATTTTTATGGTACTGAAGAATGATTAAAATATGTATGAGCTCTCATGTCGGGGAAGCATTTGATGATAGCGGATAGGGGTACAGACGTTTTATTTGTTATAGCTTTGTCTATTTAAAAAACACATTTTGGGATATGGAATCAAAAAAAATTGTTTCTGTTTTTGTTCGAGGGTGAGTATAACTTCTTAGCCTTTTTCAAGAAAACCGGCCGTTTTCAAAAAGTTTAAGTCCAAAAAATTCAGTTTCTGACCATTAAATTGTCTTGGAGATAACGTCAGATCTCAACGTTTTCAAGTCATTTGGGATCAAAATTTGGTCCCCACTTATGTGGTTTTTAAAATCCAAAAGTCCATTATTGACAAAAAAAAGGTTTTCGAGATAACTCCAGATGCATTTGTAAGTCATTTGGTATCAAAATTAAAATTTCGATTTTTCTTATTTGCTTTGGTTTCCTCTTTGGTGATTTTTCAAGTTGAAAAAACCGGACTTTGAGCGTTTTAAACACCCCTAAATCAAGATCGATTGAGCTGAAATTGTGCATAGGACAGTTTTTTGGGCCAATCTAAAAATGTAAATAGTAGGCTTGCAAAATTTGATATTGCCCATTTGACTGCCATCCTTATGTACACTAGGGTGATCCTTATTCATATGGAGGTTTCAAAAGCCCACATTTCTCTACTCCCACCTTCTATTATTGAAGATTTTTGAAGAAACGGTAAAAATTTTCATTAAAACAGTTGCAATCAATTCTGGCAATACTGTGAAAATCTTAAATCTGTTTGTTTGAATTTTCCCATACTCAGGGCCGGATTAAGTCTTCGGAGGCCCGGGGCAATTTTTCACGGAGGATCCTTATGAATCATTTATTTTTTTCATATGCTGTCTTAGGAAACATAGAATATGTATTTTGTAACGTACAAAAAAACTGTTCGTTATATTATCTTCAAACAAAAATTGGTCGTCCATTACATGCCAACATTGCGGAAGAATAAATCAACTAATCCAAAATAAAAATGCTGATTTAAGCTGTTATATGTGAAATTCATTACACAATTTATTTTATAACTCTACCACCATCTCTTGATAAGAGAAATTTGCAGATAGATATTAAAACTTTTTTCATTTAATTTTTCATCAGTTAGTATGAGCTTCATCAAAAAGTAAAATTAATTCTAGTTTTCACATGATTATTGGGAAGTAACATAATGACTTCAAACCAGAAGTGGTTTTCGAACATTTTTTTTCACCGCCCCTTTTTGCTAAATTTTCGAATTCAACGACCGCCTGAGCGAGTTTTTGGAAAATCTTAAGAAAGAATGCTTATTGGCATCGTTCCAAAACCATAAGTGATTGAATTTTTTTTGTAGTATAATCTGAAACGTTCAATGAAGCACATTTTATATTTTTTATAATTGACTTGAAAATACCGTAAAGCCAACGCATAACCATCAAATGCTGCTAGTCAAAACTAAAAGCTCATTCAAGAACCGAAAGAACGGTGAAAACAAAAATAAATATTTCATAACAAATAGCCTATCTTAATTTTGGTAAACAGGATTCTTTACTAATTAAATTTGACTTTTATTTTTCACAACATAATTATCTACTGTTAATTCGGCGCATTAAAAATACAATACATAGTGTTATTTCTTGATGAAATAAATTTCATACTTCTATTTGTGACAATTGTAAATAGACAAAATATTAAAACTGTTTCTCTCACGGGTCTATAAATTTTACATAGGTTCCAATAACTTAATTTCGACAATATAGTGAAATTTGAAAAACTTTTAATGTTGATGATGGCCGAATTTCATTTTTTGTTTTATTGATTGAATTAAAAATCAACAGTTCTGATGAAAATAAAAGTTCCTTTGACTTGTTTAATCTTGTTTAACATTCCAAAAGTCTATGTCCAAATCTGTGAGGCCTTTCAACACAGATTCTATTTGAAAGTGTTTTTGTTAATTTTTTAAGACAATACGTTTTAAATATTTTTGCCATCCAAAATTTTTGCTTTGAAGTTCAACCCAATATAAACTTACAAAACCAGATCAAAACGAAATCTGTCAAAATTTAAAAAACTCTGTCTTTGATTGTTACTTGGTGACAAAAACTTGCTTAAATTTACAAGTATTATTCCTAATTTGGCTATAATTTGGTTTTCAGAGTTCTTCAAAGTCGTTTCATTGTAGGGCATTTAACGTACTCGTTGTCATTTCAATTCTAAAATTAAAGTTGTTCCGTTATTTGTGAAAGGGTGAATTTAAAAATAATCCCACGCCCCTCCTGAACCTTTTCAACGCCCCCCAAGTTCCAAAGTTGAGCTCACCGCCCCCAAGGGGGCGAAAGGGACCACTTTCAAAACCATGGCTTCAGACAAAGGATATAAAATTAAAATAAAGACAACAGAAATAAAAATTCGAATTTGATAGATACAGAGAGTTCAGCAGTGGAATTCAGAGCCTAAAATCGGTTTTCATTCAGACCCACAATTCAAAGAACAGATTAAAATAGAACTATCAAATTACAAATGAAATTCAAATACTTAACTGAGAATCAAAGTTACAATCAAAAAAAAAGCAGGAATTGCAGAACACAGAATCATGAATCTGAAATCAGTTGAGATCGAAAATGAAGAAATATTTATGTTAAAAGAATCGCTCAATAGAATTCGCAACTCAACAATGAAGACGTTTTCATGATAATAATAATTTGAAAATGGTCATTTCAAAAATGATATGCTGAACTCTGGGTATTTCCTTCACTAGAGGATTTTTTTTTTAAATGTACATCAGAATCAAAATCATGAATTTTGGACTAAATTATTTGGAAAAGTTTCAATGAAAATTTCAAATCTTACAAATTGGAATAAAAATCTATTGGGGAATTTATTATTACCAAATGATCCCATTTAGTGGACTATAGTTTCTTTTTTACAAAATTAAAAAGAGCGTGAATTTCAACAATGATCGAAAAACGAACATAATTTCGCATTATTCTTACTCATACTTATGCTCAGCATTTCAGATAACCTGATTTTATTTATTTTATTCCCAACTAAGCCCTAGGAAACTTACAATTTTAAATCATTTTAAATATTTTTTTTTCACTTTTTCAAATTTCTGTAAATTTTCTTTTAAAACTGATGATTTTTTGGTTTTTTTAAAACAATTTTACAAATCTAAGAAAATTCTCCGTCAAAGCCTTAACCTTCTTTTAAAGTGTGGAGGGAATACTTTCTTTTCAAAACATAATGTTTGATTTGCTGTAAACTTTTGAATTTCTATTAATCCAATACATAATAGAAAATGATGTATTATCTATTGTAGGTTATGCAATCCAGATTCCTTGAATTCAATCAATCATGCCTGGCTTTTCAAAGTAAAGTGGACAAACAAAGCAGACTAAAGTCTAAATAAGGTTCAATTTTTCTGTGCTTGTTTTATCCAAATTGTAATTTTTTATTGAATTTGGAAAGAGATTTGAAAGCTGCTGACGTGTTTCGATGAAAAAAATGAAAATTTTAAGTGGTTTTTAGTCATTTTCTAATAGTTAATTACTGGATCCTGATTAGATTTTTTCCATATTGTATGTTAAAAATTCATGGTCAAATGTGCATATATTGTCAGGTATTGTAAAAATGTGAGCTATTTTTTTCAGCCAAAAAATTGGGAAAAATTGTGTAATGCTTACTCTAGGGGCCCCCTAGACTAATTGGCATTAGAGTGTAACTATTGGAGGTTCTATTTCAAGGGGCCTCCTTACCTGTTTTATTAAACATTTAAATTTCGATTTTCATTTTCTGTCCTAGTTTTCTAGAATTTACAGTCATATAATATAAGTAATGTAATTTTTTTTTTATATGTCCACCCGCCCTTTGAAAACGACCTTGCATATAAAAACAAAGGAGCATCTTTCCAATTCTTTATTATTAAACGATTATAATGTACGTTTAATTTCTAAGTAGTTTAGCTGGTTGTCTATTAAAAACCTTGTTCCCTTATATGATTTACAACTATCTAGTACACTTACATTTAGTCATTTTTGTATCCGTAGTCGTTTTACCAAACTTTGAGGGTTTTTGAACGGAAGCAGATCCGGAAGGAAATATGTTAAAAGCAATTTTGTAACGTTACAAACGATGTGAAAACGTTGCTTGTGGAGATAAAAATTCTGTTGATAATTCTCGTTTTAATGATTCCAACTGTATTTGCGGTTGGGCCAATCGCATCCAATGACAGTTTCTAGAGAATCGAGAACTAATTGTTTCTATGTAGTATGAAAAAGCTCCAAAAGCTGCTTTATTGTTCTTTTGGGTGAACCCTCAAGAGTTTCTTATTTCAGAAACCTCCTTGTTAAGTTTGCTAGTTTAAAATTTATTAAAAGTGGTTCGAGATACCACATGCTATAGGTTATAAGTTATGACCAACTCTGTAATATTGTTATTATTTTCATAATTTAATGTTAACATTTAATTTTAAAAAAGCATCTAAATCAGTAAAATTTAATATCTGGCAGCACTATAGAACTGCAGTTTTCAATATAAATTGGTTAATGAATATCGTTAAATAAAAAAATATATCAATTGAGAACAATTGAGAAAAGTTGTTGAATAATTCTCGGAATTATAATATTACTATTACCTTTTACACAGGGGTATGAAATGTTGTACGACTTCTCTACGTCTCGACCAACATCTAATAGCCAAGTGTTAGTGAATCTTGTTTTTGAGCTTTTTTCCTCAGATTTAAACTTGTTTTGTCTTGATGGCATTAGAGGTGAAAGTTTAAATCTGAGGAAAAAGCTTAAATCTGAGAAAAAAACATAAATCTGAGAGATGTTCGTTTAATCCTGGTGTTTTTACATCGATTTTATACAAAAATATATGAAAAAGTGAAAGCTAAACTGAATTCACTGCAACTTTTTGATTTGATTTGAACTGTTGTACAAAGTAATTCCTCATGTTTAAATCTTCACGTCACAATGTTTTCACTTTTACCATTGAAAGTTCCGTACAAATATTTGATTGAAGGTCGCCTTAGAGTTATCCGGATGAGATTAAACTTTGCCAGAATTGTTTTATGATCTATTGGATTAAGATTGGGAGATGGGAGCTAAGTTTCGAGAAAGTTAGAAAATAAGGGTCACTCTAATGTACTCTGTAGATAACGTAGATCATTATTGAAGTCTGAATTTGTTCTTTATCTCATGTTTAGCTGATTTCTGGGTTCTAATTTTCGAAAGAACTTGAAACACAGAGCCATGAATATTGAACAAGGGCGTAGAAAAAAAATGAATTCTTTGAAAAGCTGATGAATTGTAAAAGCTGTTTTGGCTCCAGCCCTTCAAAAGATTCGCCCCAATATATTATCAATTCAAAACAAATTTGTGTCTATTGCTTTTGTAAATCATTTAATATCATATTCACCCTATTATTACTCAAAAGGGCTATTCGTTCTATCATTAATGTATAACCAGATTACTACACGAGGAGTAAATTCTCGTATCAAGGGATAGCTCCAGGGTGTACAACGATAGATCAACATGTCCAAGTTCGGTACGTGTAGCAATAAGTTTACTGAAAACGGATGGGAAAATGCAAAACAGACAGGCCGCACCAGCTAGGCAACCATCTGTTTATGCCACAGTGGATTCATTCACAACAGATTTCTAATTTTTCTTTGCTGCTCCATGCAAGTGCTAACATATTTTCCCGGATTTGCCAGCAGCCGCTGCTGGGATTTTGATTGCTGAACATTATCGTAATGTGTGCTACTTTTCTCCGAACGCTGACATGGATTGTTCCCCGATTGAATGGGTGAGAAATGTTGGAGCACTCTGTTGGTGGATGAGGCTGGCAAATTCATCAGTCATCCTTTCGGGGAGAAATCCTCCAGTTTCGGTATCCGGACAAAGAACGGTGGCGAGGCACGGTTGTGAATGAACAAACGGCTGGATGAAACAAGTTGTTGCTCTGGGAGTCATGTGGATGGGGGCTATGCATAATAGATGTGCACATTCCTACATCTTGTAGCCGAGTACCCGCACCAGCGCGATAGGTAAATTTAGCATTAACTCTTACCCGGGGATCCGATATGGCGAAGTTGGTTCTCGCTTTGAAATAAATCGCACAAAGTTGCCCTCGATAGCCACTACCAGCAGCAAGAAAAGTTACTCTTCCCAAGTTGAAAGAGAATTTTAACAATTTCTAGCTTTTGAATGGACTGGAACAAGTCAGCTGTGATAGGCGTCTTTTGAAATTTTCATACAGATATCTATTGCTTACAGCATTTGTCTTACAAATGGGAGGTAGTTTGCACTTATTTTGAATGTCCATACATTTTAATGCATTATTTGAAAAGCAATTGAATTTATATTGGGATACTTGAAATTTCAAGGGATAGATTAGATAATAATTAATGATGAAAAACGTTAAACACGAGCCGCCGACCTTTGCCTAGAGGATAGCGTTCAAGTCTTCTAAGCCAGAGGTCATGAGATCAAGTTTCGGTCACGGCATACATAGTACTCTTTCTGTGGGTTGGTGGTTTTAGCATTAGTAAAATGCTAGCCATTTTATCTTCGAAAGATGGACGCTTTAGTCTTAAGTAGAATTTAAATCTCTTCAAAAAAAAACTTGAAGTGTCACTGTCATGTGTGTGTTCGTTTGTTAACATGCGAAAAAAATCGAATTGTCTCATAGTTAAAAATCTTCAATTTGGTTATTTTATTTTTAATATTCAGGGTTGAGAAAAATGTTTACAGTTTTTTTTTTTAAATATTTATATATTTTTGTAAAACAACCCTTAAATGTCAATTTGCATATTAGTTCTCAGCGCTTCCAAATTGATTAAAATTGTTTAGATATTAAACTACCACAGAAAAAAATCCTATCCAAATACTTCTGATCAAAGTTGCATGTTTGGCATTAAAGTCATTTGCATTAGCTCTCAAAACTATTATCCTTCAAGAATGGTTTTTGATGGTCTTCAGCTACATTAGTTACATTTGGCCACATAGCTAAACATGTGAAGTTAATTCAAACAACTAGGAAGAGGAATGGACACATTCTTTAGGTCAATGAAAATGCTGCACCCCGTGAATCATTCATCAACTGTCATTTTTTCTCTTTGAGGTTCAAAATTATACTCATCGTAGATCCATATCAACATAACTGGCGGTCCAGTATAATTTTTCACATTGTTTTGAGGTGAAAAAAATTTACGAGCTAATATTGACTAACTTTTGGGCGCTGATTTCAAAAAGGGAATTACATTCTTTCTAACAGCTTTTTTTTATGAGATAAATTTTGAAAATAGGTAAAAAATTCATTAAATAAATTTGTGCCCTTGTGGCTAAACTAACGAGAATTTCCAAGATTTTAAAACTAAACCCAAGCAACCAAAAGTCTCAAAAAACAGGTACAAAAACGCTTACTCAGCCCCATCATTGATACGAAATGCGTTCTATGTAGCTCAAAATTTAAGTTCTTATTGATACTTTCAAGTTCCAAAACAAGTCTTAATAATCTTCTATTCAGCTTCCAGCGGCCTTTTATTCAGCTTCCAAAAAATCGTAAAATGAGCAAAAAATCTCTCTCTATCCTCAACTGCACCCTTGGCATCGGTTCATATCTCGTTCTCTTGATTATTTACTATGTTCTGTACATGGTGCCGCCATGATGCCAAGATCCGGATTCCAAACTCGACAAATTGCTCAATTGCTTCTTTTCTACATTTCCTACATATATCGCATCAGAATGGTCACTCAATTACCAAATTGCTTAATTAAAAAAAACTTGCCCGGCTTGGGGATCAAACCCCGACATTCGTGATGAGAATCGAACACGCTACCACTAGACCACGCCTAGATGTTGTTCAAACTGAAACTAAAACTCGATGTGTTGAATTGATTTTGAAAACACCTCAATGCACTTTTTGTGACTTAAAAAATCCCGTTTTGAGCACTTTTGTGCCCTTTATGTGACTAAAGTCCCATACAAGGCACATATAAATCACTTTTGCAGCTTTCAAGTTTAATAATGAGTACATATAGTTCACTTATGGGAATTGGGCAAAATAAGTCACATAAAACGTACATATTAATCACTTTTGAACTTTCAAGTTCATTAATGAGTACATAAAGTTCACTTAAGGGAATTGGGCAGTTGATTCTCTTTGTCAGCCAATATGTAACTTTCAAAGCCTTCATTCAATTAAACTTGTGACTTTCGGTTGCTCGGGAAGGTTTAAATGCAATAATCAACTTTTCCGATGACAACGAGTAAATTTGACTTCTAAGAAAAATATTGAAGAAGTTTTGTAATGTTGATTTGCCCAATTCTGCAAAAATCGGGAATTCTACCAAATTTTTTAAATAAGTTCACCCCAAACTTATACTTTGATAATTTTTAAGTATACGTCAAGTCGTTTTGCAGTTTTCAACTAAGTTGTTGAATGAGTCAAAATCTTTGATATTAACTATTTAAAGACTTTTTTGAATGATTTCAGAAATAATAATAATCTTAGCTATTCAAATTTTCTAAAAACTGTTAAATTTATTATTTTTAATGCATTGTATCACTGAAATTATAATATTTTTTCCACATCTGAATTTTTGATTGAATGATGGATGATGATTTGATTAAAAAGAGCTTTTATTTTGGTTTTCATTTTGGGTTAAAAGTGTATCAGTTATCAAAGAGTTATTTTACATAATACTGCCAAATTTTAATGTTTTCTCACACCATGTCACCTAATCTAGAGCTGTTAGAAAGAATCTAACCAATGATTCAGAACGCCAAAACAGTAATTGGAACCAGAGAAAAAAAATGTATTCTTGTGTATTTTATCAAATTTTTTTTATTCATTAATACTTGGTTTACGGAAACCGTCATCTATGACGGGTTTGAAGTTCCATTTAGAAAATTGATAAAAACCTCGAGTTTCTATAATAAATGTTTATATCTGTAAATTCATGGTTCAACAAGACAAGTTTTCTCTAGTGCCAAGATTTTTCTAAAGTATTCTTCAAAAGGATTTACATATGTAGTTTACTTATCATTCGTAGTTATTTCAGTTACAAAATATGATTTCGAAAGAATTTAACGTCCAAGAATTCAAATGTGGTGTTTGATTTCATCCATGAGCTCTAATCTGTGTTATGGTGTTTCGATGGTAAAAAGTACGTTAATTTGAAGAAAATTGAGCCGGTTATAACTAATAACCTAAAATATACACGAAACAAAAGAAAACTGTTTTAGAATTAGTACATAGATTTTTTTGAAAATTACGTTTAAGATTTGGATAAGATATTCTAATTTCAGAGAAATAATGTTTTGAAAAAATGCATTGTTCCATTTTGAGTTTTCAATATTCAAGTTTTTAACTTTTCCAACAACTTTGATGAAGACTGGAAAAATGTTTTGATTTTTAGTTAAGAAGATAATTGACTTACTTTCACTTTATATGCTATATTTTGCTTCGAAATTCCAATGCTCTACCGAACGACAGTTAAAAACCAAAAGAAAACTTCTCTAATTTTCATTTCGTCAAAGCTCAAATTACTTGTGACATTCAAGAAAGTTGATTCTTGATTATATCCTGGATCTCATATAGATAGGTACAGATTAAAAGTTCGTAATCCTAGTGTTAAGGAGGAGTAGACTATGGCCGAGAAAAGCAGACGCAGACTTTTGACAGCAAAATTCAAAATTCAAGTAGTGAAGCTAGATAATTTTTCAGAATTTTTTGGGAATTATGTCAAAAGGAAGTTGTAAAATGAGCAATTAAGTACAAAATTGGCAAGATTTTCAATGAAGCTGCGATGGAACTCTACCCAGAATAAATTTCGACACATCAACATAGAATTCGTTAGAAATGACTCATTCAGCATATTCAGGAGCACATGAATAACCTGGCTAAGCATAAACAAACAACGAAACAAGCAGATAAGTACTGCTCATCTTATGTTTTTATAGTAATTTAACGATAAGAGTAATCCTTCCTAGAAACGAGTAAGGTTGATGATCTTGATGCTTGTCAAAAACTTGAACTGAACAGTTCAACTTTTAAATTTAAAATAAGTGCCAAGGGTAGGGCATGGTAAATTTATTTAAAATCTTTTCTTTGTAATATTAAAGCTTTTTCAAAGTTAAAGAAGTAGTTTTTTTAACGTAGTAACTCCAAAAAATAATATGACTTTTTGGCTGTCCAAATAAAAAATAGACATCAGTAATTAATTACGACAGACATTGTATGCTGAAATTCTGATTGCCGGTATTCGACTCTTATAATGTTTTTGGTTCATATGCACTATTTTCCTTTTCAGACTGCTGACGTCTTGGGAATAATTTGTTGAAACCTTCACACTAGTTTCTTTGTATGGTTTGGATCACCGCACTTTCTTGTGGTTTTCCTTAATTGATATTTTTCGGTGATTTACGACGAAAAAATAAAACTGCTGTTTTAAACGTTTCGACTCACTGATTTTCAGCCATCCTCAGAAAAAAAAACTTACTTGTTTTGCCGCGTGTTTCCTTTGCGGCCGTACGATTTAAAATATTCAAATATTTTGTTATGTTACAGATTCTGCTTTGCTGGTGTGCTTTGCTGGTGTGCTTTGCTAAACTTTGCAGAATTGCATAAATTTGTGTTAAAAATAATTTTAACTTTTGTTTTTTAGTATATCATTTTCAATTGGAATTTCAACATCAAGAACAACCTCTTCATATTAAAGCTGTTTCTTAAAGTTGGAATAGAAATGGAGATGAAGATTGATGGTTATTCTGAAATTATGACTCTTCTTTTTTTATTGGCTTCATGAGTTCTCGGATTATTCCGAAAATATGTATGAAACCCTTTCTCTTCCTTCCCGTCTTCCCTCTGTAAGAAGGAATCAAGAAGCATTTCTTGTACCCCAGAAAAATTAAACTTTTTGTGTTCCTGCTCTGGTACGCTGTGATGCCAATTTGAGATATTGTTGGTTTTATTCGAACCTAATTTTACATCTTTTCTGTCCATAAAGCTGATACAAGAAAAATACAAAGGTGCTGCATACATTCAGGGGTGAAAACTGCGTATGAGACATAAGGCATAGGGCAGCGCATCTAGCGATTTATTTTGGAAGCTAGTAGTTTCGCCCGAGATCAAAGATGGTTCAACTTAAGATCATATTTAACTTTTAAAAACTACGCAATTTATTAATATTTCGATGAAAAACTAATTACCAAAACCCTAAAAATGCTTTTAATGATTTTTTCTACCATTTTAGTCACAACAGTAATAAATAAAATATCAAATAATCATTGTTTAGGTATTTTCACGTTTCTTCCTCTTTACGCACAAGAATATTTCTCGTACTGTAATTCGTGGGATATTTCTCACTGAGAAACATTTCGGTATCGAATTTTGAATACGGCGAATGCGCCAACATCGCTGTTTTGAGAAAAACGCGTTCAAAGTTTGACAGCTCCATAAGCTCCCAGCAAAAATATTATTTTGTTTCGTTTATTTCTCATAAACCAAATATCCTTTAGATAACTTTGTATAATCAAAATGTAGGTCTTCGAACCTACTTTTTCACCCAGTTGATAACTCAGTTTGTTTACATTTGGCGCATTCGCCCTATTCAAAATTTGCTACCGATTTCTGCGATCAAAGTTTATGCATTGAGAAATGGACAACAGTGACATCTGGTGGTCGTAAAAATAATTCACAGGCGATTATAACAGTCCTATGAAAAATTTCTGCACCAAAATGAAAGATTTTCGGAATAAATAAAAATAAAGAGATAAATAGTTTTAAAACGTTCTTTATTTTAAGCTTGAAATAAAAACAACAAAAAATTTACACTTAAAAAAAATTAAACATAATCCACTCAATAGACTCTATTGACTCTATAGACATCGCTTTTTCAATTTATTTCGACATCCTGTTCACCAACATAATTCGGCTGTTAATTGAAATTTTCAACAAACTTATGTCGAAAAAATCCGCAATTTCGCTAATCCACTCGTCCCGAACATCGTAACCCAACGTATTAAACTGCCACACAGGTCTTCCAACGGCGACAGTGCAGTTTCAGCTCGTTAATTTTTTCCTTGTGGCATCAGAGTCGATACAAATATTAAAAACCCTCAAATACTAAAGCCAAAATACAGGAATTAAAAAACGCATGAAAAACACTAACTGATTGCTAAAATGAAAATGCACAAAAGAAGACACCTGCCCAAAAGAAGAAGAAAATGACAGCTGAAACGTATCGGTGATAAAAGTTCTGGAAGATGGATGTGAGTAGTGCACCAAGCTCAGCTAAGCTAATTTTTTCAAACTCGTCGGGCCATTCGACAAAGTATTAAATACAGTAATGTAAAATTCATGATTTCTAGAGGAAAATCTCGGAAAAGATTTGTTTATTCTCAACAACATCAATGAAAATTGAGCCATTCATTTTGGTTCCAAAAAATGTATTTAATTTTGAACACTTAATAACTCCACAAATAGTTTGTCTGATGATAATACCAAATTTCTCTAAAAAATATGTGCTACGACTTTGGCGCAAAAAAAAGATCAATAATCTATTTATACTTATTGAACCTGTTATCAAGGTTACCGAAAAAAAGTTTTGTGTTTTTGACAAAAAAAAACTCGGATTCTGTGATTTTAACCTGAAATTCTTTCCCGATCAGGAGGGAAAAACAAAATTATTTCAAGATGAGATATTTTGATACTAATTTATTTTCTATCTAAATGAGTTATAATTCAGTATTCGTAGGATGTTAAAATATCTCAAATTATATCAGAAAATCTATACGATCATAGCTAAATTATATCAGTTTTTGATATGCTCCGATCTAGATTATATCTCGTTCAGATAGCATAGTTTGATATAAGGCAGAACAAACCTATCAGAATTATAACTTATCTAGATATGCATGCTTCGAGAAAACTTTCTAGTGGAATGTCAACCCGATCAGGAGAGCATATCAAAATAATAACTCAAACCCATCTCACCAAGATATTAACATCTGATACAGATATTATTAAGTACTAAAAATTTTCGGTTTTAAGTTTCTTCAATCTGAATTATATCTTATTCTGATTGACAGACTTGAATAGGATTGAGCTCATTTTCAATGATGAAGATTTTTTTCGAATTGTTTAAAATTAAATGATCATATCTTATTTTGATATACGTACAACTTTTTATGAAACACGGACATCGAAGTCAACGGCTCAAACCTTACATTAACGAGTTTCGCTCAACAGATTCTTAAAATTGAATCCAATTTTTGGGAAACCAAAAATGGGGCATGGATTTTTCAAATAATGTGGTTTATTGACCTTCCACTAGAAAATTTGCTCAAAGCACTCATATCTTGATAAGTTATAATTTTGAAATAATTTGTTCGTGCCAATATCAAACTATGCTATCTGAACGAGATATAATCTTGATAGGAGCATATCAAAAACTGATATAATTAAGCTATGATCGTATAGATTTTTTGATATAATTTGAGATATTTTAACATCCTACGAGTACTAAATCATAACTCATCCAGATAGGAAAAAATTTAATATCAAAATATCTCACCTTGATATAATTTAGTGTTTTTCTTCTGATCGGAAAGTCAACGGCCCAAACCGTACAATCATGAGTTTCGCTCAACAGATCCATTAATTAAATCCTAATTTTGGGAAACCAAAAATGAATCATGGTTTTGGCCAATAATGTGATTTATAGACATTCCACCAGAAAATTTTCTCGAAGCATTCATATCTTGATAAGTTATAATTTTGATAGGATTTGTTCTGCCCAATATCAAACTATGCTATCTGAACGAGATATAATCTTGATAGGATCATATCAAAAACTGATATAATTTAGCTATGATCGTATAGATTTTTTGATATAATTTGAGATATTTTAACATCCTACGAGTACTGAATTATAACTCATTTAGATAGAAAAAAATAGGTATCAAAATATCTCATTTTGATATAATTTTGTTTTTTCCTTCTGATCGGGAATAACCCACATTATTTGCTGAAACCATGTTCCATTTATGGTTTCCTAAAATTTGGATTCTATTTCAAGAATCTGTTGAGCGAAACCCGATCAGGAGAGCATATAAAAATAATAACTCAAACGTATCTCACCAAGATATTTGCATCTGAATCAGTTATAATTAAGTACTCCAAATTTTCGATTTTAAGTTTCTCCAATCTGAACTATATCTTATTCTGATTGACAAACTTGAATGGGGTTGAGCTCATATTCAATGATCAAGATTTTTTTCGGATTGTCCTAAAATAAAATGATTATATCTTACTAGCTGACCCGGTAAACTTCGTTTTACCTTCTAAAGTATAAATCGTAATAAATGTTTAATTTCATCTACAGGTCCTTAACTGCATTGTGCTCGCCAATAGATTCTTATGGAAATCGTAACAAATAAAGTTTTATTTGTATTGGGACCCCCTATCATCAAAAGTGAGATCCTTGAAACTATTATACAAACCATCTCTGACCCAAAAAACCCTCGGATACCAAATTTCACTTCATTCCGACCGACCATTCATACGTGATGTTATTACAAAGAAAACGCCTCCATTTTTATATATAAGAAGATGTGAAGAAGAGATAACTTTGTATGGGGACCCCCCTTTCATAAAAAGTGAGATTCTTGAAACTATTATACAAACCATCTCTGACCCAAAACACCCTCGGATACCAAATTTCACTTCATTCCGACCGACCATTCATACGTGATGTTATTACAAAGAAAACGCCTCCATTTTTATATATAAGAAAATGGGAAGAGATAACTTTGTATGGGGACCCCCCTTTCATAAAAAGTGAGATTCTTGAAACTATTATACAAACCATCTCTGACCCAAAAAACCCTCGGATACCAAATTTCACTTCATTCCTACCGACCATTCATACGTGATGTTATTACAAAGAAAACGCCTCCATTTTTATATATAAGAAGATGTGAAGAAGAGATAACTTTGTATGGGGACCCCCCTTTCATAAAAAGTGAGATTCTTGAAACTATTATACAAACCATCTCTGACCCAAAAAACCCTCGGATACCAAATTTCACTTCATTCCGACCGACCATTCATACGTGATGTTATCACAAAGAAAACGCCTCCATTTTTATATATAAGATTTTGATATACGTACAACTTTTTCTGAAACACGGACATCGAAGTCAACGGCTCAAACCTTTCATTTACGAGTTTCGCTCAACAGATTCTTAAAATTGAATCCAATTTTTGGGAAACCAAAAATGGGGCATGGTTTTATCAAATAATGTGGTTTATTGACCTTCCACTAGAAAATTTTCTCGAAGCACTCATATCTTGATGAGTTATAATTTTGAAATAATTTGTTCTGTCCAATATCAAACTATGCCATCTGAACGAGATATAATCTTGATAGGAGCATATCAAAAACTGATATAATTTAGCTATGATCGTATAGATTTTTTGATATAATTCGAGATATTTTAACATCCTACGAGTACTGAATTAAAACTGATTTAGATAGAAAAAAATAAGTATCAAAATCTCTCTCATTTTGATATAATTTAGTTTTCCTCTCCTGATCGGGAACTCATTAAAGAACGGTTTGGGCCGTAGACTTCGATGTCCGTGTTTCAGAAAAAGTTGTTCGTATATCAAAATAAGATATAATCATTTTATTTAAGGACAATCCGAAAAAAAATCTTTATCATTGAAAATGAGCTCAACCACATTTAAGTCTGTCAATCAGAATAAGATATAATTCATATTGGAAAAACTCAAAATCAAAAATTTCAAGTACTTAATTATAACTGAATCAGATGTAAATATCTTGGTGAGATACGTTTGAGTTATTATGTTGATATGCTCTCCTGATCGGGTTGACGGGTTTCTGTGACGCTTTTTTTTTATAAAGATTATTGTGAAATCATGAAAAACAACAACCAATTAGAAACTTTTTACTGGTTGAGGTTCAATTTTCATGAATTAGAATCAGAAATAACAAATCTGAAGTGAAATTTATAAATTTGGAACTCTTTACAAAATATAGAAAGTCTGTGATATCTGTGAAAATTAAAAAAAAATGGTGATGATGACGAAACTTTACTTAAAATTCTGTAATTATACTGATTTTTCTGTGATTTCGGCAACTTTTCTTGAAATTCAAAGATTTAAATCACTTGAAAAATTGGTTTACTTGTTTCGTATTCTACATTGATTTTTTTGGGACCCTTTCGGATTGGATGCGGTACGGGTCTTTCTATATTATAAATCAATTCTTTATCAGTTATCCCAAGGGGTAATCGATATCAATTTTCAGATTGCAGATAAGCAAAAGGGCAAACAAAAACAAGCTCAAATGACCTGCCCAATTGAGTTAGCAGCCTAATTATGGGATATGATTGATAAAGGTCACTATTTTTGGCCCTGTCAAGCCCGCTCCGATGGTTTAGTTAGTGCAAACGGTTTTCATGCCCACAACGATGACGGCAACGACGACTGACGATTCCGTAGGAATGGCGCGAAATCCGGACAGTCTTAATTAATTAAATATCCTCTGGTACACTTTCGATCTACACAATCCCACCGAGGCGTTTGCCGGGTTGAAATTGACCCAACTTGGACGTGTTTCTGTCTTTGTCTCTGTCTCAGTCTGGAGGGGCTATTTGTGCGGATTGCTAGCAGCTGATATATGTTGATAGTATCAGTGCTTTCCATTCACCCCCTCATTTTACTATATGTAGGAATCTGTATAAATGTTGTAAAGGCTGCCGCTCGCTGCTGCCGTTAGCGCCGGAATTGATAGCGTATAACGCTAAACAACCGGGGTATTTAGGGGCCAAAACCGTCGGCGCAAACAGAAACCCGGCGATAATGGCAAACATTGCCTGGATGGATTCGTTTCGTATCTTGGTTCTCGTATTTCCCATTCCATCCCGGCGAGAGAAGCGAAAGCGCCGTATTTGATGAGCTTGATTAATAGCGGCACCGAAGCGAAATCTATAACTTATTGGTCGAATGTGTGGTGGTCAAGAATGATGCTTTCTTTTTTTGCATACTGACTGCTGGCAGTCATCGGAGAGAACGCGAAACGTAGTCTATGGACCGCAAACGATCCTGTCAATCGACGTGATGATTGACCACTACTGGCCAATTCCGCCCGTGCCATACGATAGCGTGCATATAGCGTGCAGGTCTGCCCCGGGTTAATTTATTTGTTTTACAACACGATATTAGCTATAGATCAGCGAAATGTAAACAAGTTATAATTTAGAACAGAAGAAAATATGCCACTAGGTGAGATGCCTTGATTACCTCTAGCCATCAAGTTGAATCTGAGTTGTAATACAAATAATGAGAAATGATGATGAAGAATAGTGGTTTCGGTGTTTGGGCTTTTGAAACTAATTTTTGTCACTTTCATAGGTAATGTAATTTGATCGTATTGGATCGTCAGATATAAATATGTATTATTGATGATACCAAAAAGCTGAAGCAATTATATATATAAAAAAAAAAGACAAACACCGTCTTAGCCGATTTAGGCTTTACAGACTGAATAAATGACGTGGACAACTTAAGATTAACATTTAACACCCAGTACCCAGATGGGAATCGAACCCATGCCATCAGTGGACCAGCGATTATCGTCTTACCACGCTAACCACTCGACCACCGAGACGTACATACACGTATACAGCAAATCTTTATTAAATTGTAGGTATTTTCTAAATAAACTTAGTTGTTTTTTTTGAAATTTTTTTTTTCGGCAGTAATTACTGAAAACCTGGTAAAACATATCGACGTTATTTTGGAATATTGAAAACAAGAATAAATAAGTTACACAATGAATCAAATATCATAAAAATTGATTGATGTTTGCGGCCAGGGGAACGCCAGATGAAATTTACCCGAAACGGATATTTAGCGAACAGATTTGAAGGTTTAAACCATTCCATATGTTGCAAAATGAAAACATGAATGTTGGTTAATCGCCGCGATGTATTGTTGTATTGTTGTTGAATTTTATCGACGTTTTTCGGCGAGTTTTACAAATTAAAAACGTTTTTTACTATTTGTCCAGACGTTTCGAGCTACTGTAGTATTCGCTCCTCTTCAGTGGACACTAAAATTTATATTTAATTACAAATAATTACTAACATTACAATTTTTTGTTATCAAACTAACAAATTACTGGCTTTCGTCTATACTAATTTGTTCTGGCTCAGTTTGTTTGGTTTAGCGTTTACATTTGTGTGTCAGTTTCTGTATTTATTTGGAAATGACGGGGTCGATGCTGTTTTAAAATTACATGAATCTCGTTGTCTGTTTACAACATTGTTGTCCCCTCTTAGTTTTGTGTTAAACGTTTCTGTAGTTATTCTTGCGTTGTATCCTGCTACTTTTTCTAAAATTTTGGTGTTTTAAAAATTAAAAATATGACCAGTTTCTAAGCTGTGTTGTGCTAAACCAGTGCTCATTTGTTTCGTTGATATACATTTGTTTTTATGTTCTTTGATTCGTTTTTCTAAAAACTGGCTAGTTTCAACAGCATACGACCCCGTCATTTCCAAATTAACACAGACACTGACACACAAATGTAAACGCTAAACAAAACAAACTGAGCCAGAACAAATAAGTATAGACGAAAGCCAGTAATTTGTTAGTTTGAAAACAAAAAATTGTAATGTTAGTAATTATTTGTAATTTAAAATAAATGTTAGTGTCCACTGAAGAGGAGCGAATACTACAGTAGCTCGAAACGTCTGGACAAATAGTAAAAAACGTTTTTAATTTGTAAAACTCGCCGAAAAACGTCGATAAAATTCAACAACAAAATGAAAACATGGGAAATTTGAAGAGTGCCTAGTATCACATACAGCGTAACGGGATGATTCTCTGAAATATTTTCTCTATAAAATTTAGGTTAAATTGATTCGAGTGTATTGTTTACATTTTATATTAGACTGCCCCAAATTTGTATGGGAAATTTCAAGCTTGTGAAATGTTATGCGCTGCAGGCTTATATTGATCCTGATGATTCAGTATTTTTCATAGTTTAGGCTTTAAGAAAAACCGTTTTCAAAAGAAATCGGCCGGAGAGGACCATAATTATTTATAAAAAAAAATTGGATTTTCATGTTCCTCCAGAACAAAATGTCTCAAAATTCCTTTAAGCTCGTTGAGCGACCCCTTCCCGTGATCCGTTCCTGCCCATATTTGGCATAAGACCTTGTACTAGGCCTAGGATCAATTTAAGCCTGTAGCGCACAACTTTTTCAAATGTCGGGTCATTTGGGGTACTCTATTGTATATTTATCTCTGTTAGTTTTTTCCTCTCTTTTTTAGGCAGACCTATAAATTCATAAATCCGTCTTTTTTTAATAAAAAAATTCGAGTCAACAAAAAAAAACACCTTGCAAATTGATACAAGGTCCAAAAGGCTCCAAATCCTGACAAATGGGAAAATATGGTGCGGAAATCACGGTGCACTCTATTGTATATTTATCTCTGTTAGTTTTTTCCTCTCTTTTTTAGGCAGACCTATAAATTCATAAATCCGTCTTTTTTTAATAAAAAAATTCGAGTCAACAAAAAAAAACACCTTGCAAATTGATACAAGGTCCAAAAGGCTCCAAATCCTGACAAATGGGAAAATATGGTGCGGAAATCACGGGCCCTGTAACTGTATATCCATATGCAGACGGAGCCTCACTGTCTCGTTATAGAGGGCCCGCAGTTTAATTCAAGTTTGGTACCCCGGATGAAGTTAGTATTCAGACACATTCAAAGTTTACCAAAAATTACATACATACTACACAACTTGTCAAACGGAGAGCTCCATATATGACTAAATAAGAAATTTTATCTCAAGAAGTTTCCCCAGGCGCGGCAGTTTCATATTATGCTGTCCGAGTTATTTGAGTCTAAGTACAAGAATTGTTTTTGTTTTTCTTAAATTTCATATTTGGAGCATAGCTCAAAAAATGTTCTACTGCATTATTTTTGAATATCATTTTCGGATTCAGTCACGATTTTACATTAAAAGTGATTGTCAGCTTACTCGGTTCAAAAATGCTGTTAACAATTGTAATCATTCAAGTTAGCCCCAATGATTGAAGACATTAGGTGGACAAACTTTTAAGAGGAGCCAGGGAAAATGCGATGACCTCGACTTCGTATACAGTATTGGAATTAAAAATTCGACATAGGAAGGTAATTAAGTAAAAAAAAGTTCCTATGATTATTTGGGACCACTCTCTTCTTACCTCGAGGAGATAGGGAAGGGGAAGGGAGCTCCCATACAGTTTTTAAATAGCTCGAGAAACAATCTAGCAAATGAAACGAATTTGGCGTGAGAAGAAATGGCATATACGAGAAATTTTTCTGTGATGTTTCTTCACTCTTCCCTTTTCCCATTTGAGGAGATAAGTAGTAGGAAGCCAAATTTGGCTCGAGAGTATATGATCCCTCCCTTCTTTCACTGGAGCGATAGCAAGGGGGAGGGTAGTTCCCAAACAATTTTAGAAATAACTCTTCAGCTAATCCATCAAATAAAAATACATTCGGGTGGTTCCTTTTACGGGATAAGAAGGGGGAGGAAGGAGCCCTTACATTTTTTGCTTAACTCGTGAGCTGATCAAAACTGCAATGGAATTAAATTTTATAGAAGAGAGTATTTGAATAAAATAAATAATTCTATGGTTATTTGAGACCCCTTTCTTCTTCCAATGAAGAAATGAGAAAGAGGGAGGCAAAAATATTTTGCATAAGTTGAGAATTTATCATGAAAATGGAACCAAATTTAACGGGAAGAAATCTATTATACACGAATAAAGGGGGCCTCCAATACAAGTGTTTTTTGTATGGTTTGAGAAGGACGGGAAGAACGAGGCAGACTCTTATAAATATTTTTTTATATAATTCGAGAATTTATCAGTCAAAATGAGACAAATTTGAAATGTGACGTTATTTAGTTACAAAAAATGTTAGTATTTTTACTATCAATCTTTATTTTATTTTTTTTTTCCTCTTTAAGTGGGGTTTATAGAGACAGTGACTAATTCATCGAAGAAAACCATGATCCCCAAGATAAGAGCGCCAAAGATTTTTTTGTTGGAATGTGTCGCCATGTGACGCAATTTCAGTCAATTGTTTTTCTTTTGCTCCAAAATCATGTAAGAAGTATTCTTCACTGTATACCAAATTTGCAGACATTGTACAATGGTCATTGGCACATCTCTATTTGCAGTGTTACCAAACAACAATTCTCATGGTATGAAGTTTCGCGATTTTTTAATTTAATTATATTTTGTTGTTCGATATATGTTGGCTGAAACGCATTTAATATTCTACTCTGAATTACATGACCTTCTTTTCAATTGACACTTCAAAATTTTTTTCAACAATAAATACTTAAGTTCAAATTTATTTCAAATTAATTTAGAACATTCACAACATTCATCGAAATTCGATTCACAGCAACTTCCAATCAAAAGATTAAAAATCCTATTTCTAACAAAAAAGGCATTTAAAACTCTCAATTTATATGTCATTCTTGAATCAATTTTTTTAATTCATAAAACGCGTTTTCAGAGTGTGTAGAAAATTTCAGAGATTTTTATTTAGGTTTAGTTAATATGTGTTTTCATTTTTTTCAACTTTTATTTAAAAGTATGATTTTAATTGTGATTTCGATTTATAAATCAGAAATGAAACATTTTCAACATTTGAGTAAAAGACAATATTTATAAGCACATATGATCATAATTTCATTTAGTTTATTCTTAGTTCAAAAATCTGATTAAAGTCTCTCTGTATTTGTTTTGGATCTTGGTTTAATTTTTTTTCTTAAAGCTCAAGTTTTTATTTTACAAGCTTCTAATGTTCGAAGATGTTATTGAATCAAATTCCTGTTTCAGACCTCTGATACTCAGTGTTTGATCAAATGATAAGTCTTAGCTCAAAAAGTTAACCTTATTTATATTCTTAATTTCGTTTAGGTTTTAACCATTTAAGCATGGAAGGAAGAAGAGGAGATTATTATAATGTCTCCAAATAATCTAATTGTAAATTAATCTAAATTGATGACAATGCATTCCCGAAATAACTGAATACATGCTGAACAATTCATAAAAAATCAATTGAATCAATTTAAGTTTGCCGATACTAATTAGATTCAAATAAAACCTTCTCTTGATTTTACCATAAATATAAAGAGAAGATTGTTCAATTAAATATTTAATCGTTAAACTTGACAATATTCGGCATTTTCAATCCAAATCCAAATAAAAAAAAACCTGAATCATTTTTTTATTTCATCGGAACACATCAGCTGATGTTGAATTGTATTTTGAGCTTCTAGAAGCGTTAATGATCATTTTATTAAAACTTGCTGAAAAATTTCATTTATATACGCCAAAACCATAATAGTTGAATAATAAATAAAAGTTTTTGTTGAAGTTTGCAAATAAAGTTAATGCAACCAGGATGAATTCAGGATTTTTTAAACGAAATCTGGGCAACTGGGACGGACTGTAGCTTTTTCAAAATTGGTATCAAATATCCGGACATGCCGGGTAAAAACGGGTAATCTTGTGAACATTGGGTTAATCATATTAAAAATGTGAGAGTTGCCTTGATCCTGATGCATAAGCATAGAGATTTTAAGCCTTGATTGCTTTTGGCGCCTTCCTACTCTTGGTTATTTGAATGAAAAAAAAATGGAAATTGGTGCCATGACTTTTATTTGATAACTAAAAATTCGTTATCAAATTCCACAAAAAAATTACGAAATTATCTTTTCGTTGTGTTTTTCTTCGCTCAAAGACGAAAACAACAAAAAAAAAATCGCTTGCAAATCTAATTATCCTTGCAAGACTTATTCGTGTTCGCACATGTTCATGCCACCATTTTTATTTATAAGATAAGATGATGAAAAAATGCATAAAAATATAAATTATTATCACAAATTTCACTTATTTTCAAATTTCTAGTAAAGCACAACGGGTCAGCTAGGTTTCTTTCTAAAAAAAAAACATCACCTACCATCGATAAGGCCGATAAACTAAAGTTTCCAAAACACTTTCAGTACGGCTGCACGGGCTGGACAAATCCGGCCAATTTCATCAAATAACATGGTCAAATACGGGTATTTCATTTAGAAAATTTCGACGGAAAATCCCGGAAATATCCGGGAAAATTTGATAAAAACCCAGAAATTACTCAACAAAAATCTTTAAAAAAAACTTGAGAGTTTTATTTTGATCAAAACTTATCAGCAGATTTCAATATGTATTTAAGGCTTCCAAAAACCTTTTCTCATGAAACTTGCTCTTAAAATTTTGTTTTGGACGCATCAATAAAAAAATTTACAACACATTTTGTTTTTTTAAATGTGCTCGATTTACAAATAAGGTGAATAAATCCGAGCAAAATTTGGGCTTTGTTCAATGAAATCCGGGCAAATATGGTCCAGACTTTTCCTAATTTTGTTTAAAATACTGAGGCAAACCAGGCAATCAGGCATGCTTACGATAACTAAATTTACAAGTATAATTCAACTTTACATGACTTGTTTTAGTATTAAAGTTGGAATATTGATAAAAACGTACTTCAAATTAAATCTCATTATCTCCGGGTAGATTACACCGAATTCAAAATTTGAATTGCACTTAAATCATTACTCCCGCAGTATGGTTTATCTGTCAAAAAATACGTTAAGCCGTCTGAAACATTAAATTTTACGCATGCGTTTCTCTGTCATCAAACAACGTATTGCTAATCTGGTAAGCTTATTTGAAAGCTTTAAAGTTGAAGTCCTTGTGATTTTTTTATAAAAATAAACCAGCAATTTAGTCAGCAGGTTCATATTGAATGAACCAGATGACTGACCACTGGAAACTTTGAAAATACTGAATACCTAGTATCATCATCATTTACTGGGCTTAGGTAAAGCGAAAGTGACACATGGAAATGGTGAAAATAAAAGTTAGATTGACAGTGCAGCAATTCAAATAGTCGGAAAAAGCACCATGCAGAAGTTCATCAATATGTATTACGAAACATGATTTGATTTGATTCGAATTTCATTTATTGTAAAGGGTGTCCTTTAACAAAACATGATGTTAGGAAAAAAATTTAAGTAGTTTTTCTTTTTTTCGTCCAGCAAATTATGTAAGAGTGCTCATTCAAATCAATACGGTAGATAACTTGGAAATAATTCAGTTTTTGTTGAAACAGTACCTACAGTTAAACAATCTTTTTCGTAATATTTCGAAAATTCATATTGAGATTTTCAGCTGCAGACGTTTTATTTATGTTTCATGGTCGCTGCAAATGCTAAAAAAATTCACATAACTGCATCGAAATGTGTCTATAATAAACTCTTGAAACAACGTAAAGTATGTTTATTTCCATCTTAAAACGACCAACAAGCTAGCAAAACGTTTACTTACAGCTAGCAGTTACGGCTTTTCGGAGGAAGGTAGGTAGTTGTTTGCCGCCCTACTAAACGACCAATAATTAAAATCAATTCCAAGGAACTCGGGGCAACACGGAATCCAATCCAACACACGTACCTATAAACAAAAGTCTCTCTCACGCATTCCTCATGTCGACTTTTGGTGAGGAAAAAACGGTGGGCTACACAAGCAGCCATAAGTCTTTTCCTTCGTTTATAGGTTAGTTTTTCCTAGACGGAAAACCCTCGCTCTTTCTTCTTTCGATGATGCCGGTCCCCACTCTTGGCTTGGTTTAAATTTCAAACAATCTTCCAAGTTGCGACTAATGCGATTGTTCATGGTGCTAAGCGATGAATGAAAACGCGCGAATAAATGAAACGGGCAAGCCTCGCAACATTTATAGTGCCATAAATTAAACAAACGCAAGTGCTGCTACTTCAATCAGCATCTGCGTTACGAACGTCATTAGGGAAGTAGCGATTGATGAATGGAACACAATCTGATGACTGTGGATTTTTCTCTCTGAATGAAAAAAATGTTAAATAAAAAAATTTCATATAACATTTGAAGATCCAAACTTGATTTGAGAGGCTTTGCTATATTCTTTAAAAAAATGTGAGCTGCTTCCAAAAAAATGCGTCAAACGATTGCCTACAGTAGCATATTTGCTAAGACATTTGGATGTACAATATCTCAAACAACAGTGATAAGAAGTTCCGCAGTTAACTGTGAATAAAAAAAAACCATGCAGCACATCTGTTCTTAGAAACCTGTGACTCATCTAATCTGAGGTTGCTCGAATTTTTTCAGTTTGTATCCGGGCCGGACAAATTCGGGCTATTTTATCCGAAAACCTGGAAAAATCCGGGTATTTGATTTCAAAATTTTCAACGAAAAATCCTGGAAATATCTAAGCAAATTTTTGTCTAAACCCATGATTTATTTTAAAAAATTGAAGAAAAAAAACTTGAAATATTAATTTTTTTCATCTAAACTTATCAGCAGATTTAAAATCGTCTTTAAGGCTTCCATAAAAAGTTCATTAGTTTTTATATAAAACTTTCTCGAAAAATTTCTTTTTTGACGTATAAATAAAAAAAATTACTTACTTACTTACTTAATGATCCCGCGCCGATCCACCGGTGCATAGGGCCGTGGTAAAAGACCTCCACTGTTGACGATCCGGAGCCAGCGTCTTCACCTGGTCCCAGTCAAGATTCTCGTCGACAGTTCGGATTTCAGCGGCTAGGCTTCGCCGCCACGAGTTTCTGGGCCTGCCTCTTCTTCGATGACCTTCTGGATTCCAGTCAAGCGCCTCTCTGCAAATCTCGTTTTCATCTTTTCGCAGCGTGTGCCCAATCCATCTCCACTTACGTTCCCGAATCTCGATTTCTAGCGCCCTTTGATGACACCGGCGATGTAGTTCCTCATTCGAAATCCAGTTGCCAGGCCACCAAGCGCGGATGATGTTCCGCAGGCAGCGGTTCACAAATACTTGCAGTTTTCGCGTCGTCACCGCATATGTGCACCAAGTTTCGCACCCGTACAGCAAAACGGATTTGACGTTTGAGTTGAAGATTCGGATTTTTGTTCGTAGAGAGATCTGGCGTGACCGCCAGATGTTTCGGAGACTCGCAAACGCAAATCGGGCCTTTCTGATCCGGGTTTCGATGTCTTTCCTGGTACCACCATCAGGCGTTATCTGGCTACCAAGATACTGGAAGCACTCCACTTTCTCAACTTGTTGCCCAGCTACCATGGAACTGGAGGGATTTCCTGTGTTGATCTCCATCGACTTGGTCTTTCCGACATTGACTTTGAGACCTGCTGCCTTGGAACTTTCGGTGAGGTCGTCGAGTTTGCTCTGCATATCCGGTTGTGTTTGGGCGAGCAAAACAATATCGTCAGCCAGGTCAAGGTCGTTCAGTTGCTCCATTGTTAAAGGATTCCACGGCAATCCTCGGTTCGGTGCGCAGTCGATCGATCCAGTCAGAATCTCATCCATTACGATGAGGAAAAGTAGCGGTGATAAGATACATCCTTGTCTCACTCCAGCAGTTACCGGGATTGGTTCGGACAAGACACCATCGTGCAAGACCTTGCACGAAAATGCCTCGTATTGTGCTTCGATGAGATGGACTAGTTTCTTTGGGACCCCTCGTCGCCTTAGAGCCGCCCAGATGTTTTCATGATTAAGTCGGTCGAATGCTTTTTCGAAATCAACGAACACCAGCAGAAGAGAGTCCTGGAATTCGTTGATTTGTTCCAGTATGATTCGTAGCGTTGTGATGTGGTCCACACATGATCGTCCGGATCGGAATCCAGCTTGTTGCCGTCGGAGTGTAGCGTCGATTTTCTCCTGGATCCTGTTCAGGATCACTTTGCAGAGTACTTTGAGGGTTGTACAGATCAACGTTATGCCTCGCCAGTTACCGCACTCTGTCAGGTCTCCTTTCTTCGGGACCTTTACGAGGATACCCTGCATCCAGTCGGCCGGGAATGTTGCAGTATCCCAGATGTCAGCGAAAAGACGGTGCAACATTTGTGCTGACAGGGCAGGGTCGGCTTTCAGCATTTCAGCAGGGATGCAATCGATCCCAGGTGCTTTGTTGGATTTCATGTTTTTGATTGCCGTTTCTATTTCAGCCAGCGAGGGCGCTTCCGAGTTGACGCCATTTATGCGACTTACTGTTGGCGCTTCAAGCTGCGGGTTCTGTTGGCCATCGCTATTCGTGACTCGGAAGAGTTGTTCGAAGTGCTCAGTCCATCGTTTGAGCTGATCTGTTCGATCGGTCAATAACTGACCTGCTCGGTCTTTCAGCGGCATTCTTGCATTAGTCCTTGCACCACTGAGGCGGCGAGAAATGTCATAAAGTAATCGGATATCTCCATTGGCGGCGGCTCTTTCCCCCTCTTCGGCTAGGGAGTTTGTCCAGGCTCTCTTGTCTCGTCTACAAGCTCGTTTAACTGCCTTTTCCAGCTCCGCATATCGTAAGCGGGCGGCTGCTTTGGCTGACCCGGTACATGCCTGCTCAATTCCGACTTTCGCCTTTCTCCGATCATCGACCATCCTCCAAGTTTCATCCGACATCCATTCACTTCTTCTTCCACAAACTTTACCGAGAGTACCATGGCTCGTCGTGATAAAGGCATTCTTGATTCCACACCACTGTTCTTCGACTGTTCCGTCTGTCGGCAGCTCCGAGGCTCGGGATTCTAGCTGTTCAACGTATGCCCTTTTCACCTCTGGATTCTCCAACCGGCGGACGTCGTATCGACACCCGACTTTCTCCTCGCGCCGTTGGACACGCGCAACTCTCAGTCGTATCTCGCCAAGGATGAGGTGATGGTCAGATGCAATGTCTGCGCTTCGTTTGTTGCGGACATCAAGAAGGCTCCTTCTCCATTTTCGGCTGATGCAGATGTGGTCAATTTGATTTTCTGTTCGGCCATCTCGGGATACCCAAGTGACCTTATGTGCTGGTCGATGGGGGAAGAGCGATCCACCCATCACCATGTTGTTATTGCCACAACATTCTACAAACAGCTCTCCGTTTTCGCTCATCTGTCCTAGGCCATGGCGCCCCATGATGCGCTCAAGGTCTTGATTGTCGGAGCCAATCTTTGCGTTGAAGTCACCCAAATGGATTTGAATGTCACCCTTTGGAATTCTCTCTACCACGCTGTTTAGTTGACTGTAAAACTGCTCTTTCTCCTGCAAATCGGCAACGTCAGTTGGCGCATAACACTGGACCATTGTAAGGTTTCTAACCCGTGTTCTAAATCTGGCTACGATTATTCTTTCGTTTATCGGTTCCCATCTAATGAGGGCCGCGTAGGCCTGCGGGCTTAACAGGAAACCAACTCCTCGTTCCCGAGTAGCATGTTCTCCTCGTATGCCAGAGTAAAGCAGGACTTGCCCGGATTGTGTCTTGTGTTCTCCAGTATTAGGCCAACGGACTTCGCTCAGTCCCAGAATTTCAAGCTTGAGGCGGCTAGCCTCTCTAGCAAGTTGTTCCAGTTTGCCTTGTTGGGCAAGGGTTAAAACATTCCAAGTTCCAATTCGTGTCCGTGTTTTCATGCTAAAAGTCGTCGCCAAAGTTCCAGAGCGGTCATTTCTTTCGGATTCCGTAACAAGTTATGAATCGGGAGCAGTAGGTTGTTAGCCTAAAGTCCCTATCCCGCGATGGGGCTGCCATCTTGGACTTAGCTGGCGGGAGCCGCATTTCATAAATTCAGCCGCTTGCTGCAAGACAGACGCTGTTTGAGCCGCCCCTGACCTGGAGAGCAGACGCTCGGTTGTTGTTGCACGCCGCCCCTGACATGGGGAACAGACGCGTGCGGCCACCTTCTCAGTCTGCATGCGACCAAAGCATCCACCGGGGTTGGGTACCCGATCTCCGCTTAGGTTACTCGCACCCCAGCCGGCACCGCGGGGAGGTAGAGATAGGAGTTGTGAAAAAAATTACCATTTGTTTTTTTTTTTTGTTTGATTTGATAAATAACGTAAATAAATCCGGGCAAAATCCGATCATTTTCCGAAAGAATCCGGGAAACCGAGCCACACCAGACTTTTCCATAATTCTGTATAAAATATCCGTGCAAACCGGGTAATCTGGCAAGTTTAATATAATCACAGTTTCTGTCAATTTGATCAATCGATCAAAGTCTTTCTCTCGTTTAAAAAAGAAATAACTACCCTTCAACTACGATAAGAAAAAGATCTTTCTAAGGGCTTAGAAACGAAAGTTCTCCCGCAACTGTATACTCGTGATAAAATACCAAACAGCTATTCTACAGGTCCTGTCGGTTTGTTTGTTTGTTGCCAAGATTACAATCGCCCCAGCAATGATGGAGAAAAACAAACATTGCGATTGTGATTCAGATATGGCGGCGTAATGGTTTCACAGCATGTTGACAAGCAATTATCACTGTCAGGTGAGCTGTTCTGATTGAAAAGATACAAAACCGATTGACATGGCACCCATTATTGTTAACCATGTGTACCGGTGAAAGATTACGATCCCGTCAATGGGTTTATCAGACTTGTAGTAAGTAATTTGAACAAGAATGTCAATTGCAAAACACAGAAATATAATCCGTGTGAACATTTATCAAATCATTGATACTTAAACAAATTAAAAAATCACAATTTCAAAAGAAAGAAATCTTTTAAATTTACAAACACGTTGAACATATTTGATCGTTAACCTATTTGATATTTGTTGCTTACCAATCAGATTCCAAAATGTAATTAACATGATGCATACCTGAAAATAAAACAAAAAAGAATTGAACATTTAATAACACATGAAAATTTGTACAGTAACCTAAAAAAATTGCAAAAGGTGAAACAAGCTTAAAATGAGATGTTGTCTAAAGATCTGCTCTTGAGAAAGATTTTGGAACACGATTCAAACTTTTAGGTGACATGCTTAAATCCTACAAAACTTTTATTGCACTTCCATTTCCTCATATTGACAACCGAATGAAATCGATCAGCAACTGTCGATGCGATTCGAAATTGACTGCATCGACATCGAAAAACCGGCAATGGTTGAATTAAATATTCAAAGAAGACATTTTTTTTTTCAAACACGACCCTAGAGCTGAACGACGGTTCGTGGAAGTGACCTTTTGCTAATGGTTAGGGTTTGAAAATTTCCTGCAGATGGGGAAAAGATGTAGAAAAAAAACTTTGTCAATTGAAGTGAGGTTGAACTATAGGCGATTATGGAGTTCCATGGAATCGATTGAAGTGAGTGACTGAGTTTTGTGAAAGGAGGGAATCCTGATGTCAATCAAATTGATCCACGATAGAAACGTAAGCTTTGCGGTCTTCCCACCAAGTGTCTTGTTTCCTTATAGTGTTACTATTTACATATTGAACATACATGTATAGTATAGTTCCGCTTATTTTTTGTGTCGCACAGTATACATTGTATACTGTACGACACAAAAAATAAGCGGAACATTCATGTAATGCCAAAATAAGTGTGTGAAAAAAAAATGATCAATTTGCATTCATAGTAGCAGTAACCAGTACCTACATAATCAGCATCTCCATAATCCATAATCCATAGACTGCAGTTCCAAGTCTTAAAAAGTAGAAATCCTTTTCCTAACAAGACAGAATATTTTATCAACGTTTTTGATAAAATTTCGATTGAAGGGTACATTAAACGGTATAAAATGACAAATTTATTGTTTATAATGCAAAAAGATTTTTCACAATATAAATTAACACTAAACATACCGGAACTCTGTATTTTAAAAAAATATTTCCATATGCGCAACATACAGCTTTTAACTTCAGCTTTTTCAGGCACTAAGTGAGTTTTTCTTCGAGCACTTATTAACAGACTTACAGTCTTTTCCCCGAAGCATGTTTTTTCGGGCTTTTTTTTTCTTAGACTCCGAATAACTTTAAAATCGATGTTTGTAAGTCAATACTGACAGAGAACTATATTTGAGTCACGTTACAAGCTTTCCAAAAATATAAATTTTGTAAAAATCGGTTAAGAAACAAGAGAGTTTTAGCGGAAAAGGTGTAAGGGGTCATTTGACCCCCGGCGGTATAAATAGGTATTCCACATACGTATTTCGAAACCTACAAACTTTAAAAAAAATATTTTTATGAAAAAATACGTGCATTTTGAAAATAAAAATAGTCATGAAGAAAAATTTGCGAAAAAAACAATTTTTAAAGGAGTTACAGTCATTTGAAGTTCAAAAAATGTCATTTGACCCCCTTCGGTACAAAAAGTGTTAAATTTACTGCCATTTTCGTTGTTTTTAAAAGTTTATCTTCATGCTTTTTGTTTGAAAGAAAAATACAACTTTTTAATAAAAATAAATGGAAAATCGGGCAGTACGAAAACTTTAAAGCGTGTTTAAAATACATTTATCGCTTTTTTCCTCAGCTATGATTGATTCAAACAAATAATCATTTTCAATTACATGAAGATTGGACTGCTTTCAATTTGATTTGGAAAGTTTGTTCTAACGGAACTTAAAAAAATTACTTAATTTATAAACAAAAGCTATGCTTTCAATAAAACATTCATTACATAAACAACACACTCACGGAATCTCAATGGAAACGCATGTTTCCATTGAGGATCTATTCATTTCCAACATCTTTCGAATATATGTGATTCGCTTCTTACAAATGCTAAAACTACTAGCTTACAGAAACAACACTATCTAACTAAAGCATTCTAGATTTCCAGGCAGACAAATCTGGACATTAAAAAAACCTGGATGATCCTGGCCAAATAATTTTACGTTGTGATAAAAATCCATGCTTATACGAAAACAAAAATCTAGAGAAAGACGTGAAAAAACACTTGAAATATATTATTATAAAAACACATCAGCAGCGTCCCAAATCTATGAAATAATCGTGTTTCAATCCGGAATCAAAACCATTTCATAACTGAATTTGATATTTTTTTCATAACTTGCATAATATCGAGGCGAAATCCGGATAGTTAAAAAAACTGGTCTTAAATTGTTTTAAAGTTTTTATTAAATATTCGAGCAAAACCCGAAAATCCGAAATGCCTTCTGTGGTAGTATCAAGCAAGGTTGCCGAAAAAAAATCTGTGTTTTGGCTAAACAAAATTTTGATTTTCTGTAATTAACCCAAAAATTCTGTAATAGTTTATCTAATAGATGCTATTTTCTTAAGTTTTATTTAAAATTCATAAAAAATTGGGTTCGTCACAAATGTTATAAAATTTTGTCAATCTAAACCAAGAAATCCGAAATTTATACTGACATTAAAAATATAAATAATGGAACCACGTATGAAATTTTTAAAATCTGTGATATCTATGAATATTTCCAAAATTCTGTGTTCTGTGACACTGATTCTGTGATGAAAATTTGCTAAAAATTCTCAGACATTACAGATTTTTCTGTGATTTCTGCAACCTTGGTATCAAGATGTGATCTCATATAGCCATTAGAATATTAGATTTCAGCTCTACACATAAGGGGGCATCCATAAATTACGTAACGCTCGTAGGGGGGGGGAGGGAGTAAGCTCTAGCGTTACGAATTGTGAAATAGGGGAGGGGGGGAGGTATGCTCATCGTTACGTAACGATTTTTTCCTAAAAAATTTCATTTTAATCGCAGCTTTTTGATATCATACAATTTTTGCTAAATGATAAGCAAACTAAAATCAGCTTAAAATTTGTAAGCATTAACAAGATTGAAACTGGTTTGTAACCAATGGATTTGATATCCGTGAAATAACCGTTGGAAAACCGAATATTAGGTACATTTACCTCCAAGAACTCAATCCAATCTTAGAAATGTTACTATTTTTTCTCTATTGATTTTGGTTATTCCGATCAGCTGTTTTGATTATTCTGACGAATATTACTAAGTGGATTATATTTTGCATAACAAGTTATGCTGCTTGAACAAAATAAAGTAAACAAGGTAGATTACTAGTTAACAAGCACAGAGTAATAAGACAATTAATTTATTTTATCAGAGAGTTATCATTAATGAGTACTAAGAAGCGATTTGGATGGATAATAATTCCGTTTTAAAGAATTTTTTTTTATCTTCGAAAATCATGAGAAGATGGGGGGGGGGGGTTAATTGTCAGCGTTACGCAATTTTCATAGGGGGGTATGTCGAAGCGTTACGATTTGTGACTAAGGGGGGGGGGGGTCAAAAAAAGTGTATTTTTGCGTTACGTAATTTATGGATGCGGCCTAAAGTCATAGTCATGACTTATTTGTTTAATTTTTTTTATAGTTGTCAAATAAAAGTTGTCAGAAAACAGATTTTCAATCGAATGCTTAGCTTAAAAAGACTTTTTTACTTGCCATATATACCATGATCAGGCTCCTGGACAAGATTTTTATACAGCAACCGGAAAGGGAAAGGTGGGAGACTCTCTCTCTCTCTCTCTCTCTCTCTCTCTCTCTCTCTCTCTCTCTCTCTCTCTCTCTCTCTCTCTCTCTCTCTCTCTCTCTCTCTCTCTCTCTCTCTCAACTCCCCTTTAATTTTCAATAATAAACTTCTCTCAATTCGCCACCCTATTCATAGCTGCCAACTGGTTTTTAAAGTCTGGAAGATTTAAAAAAAAATATGTCTGGAAAAGTCTGGATGACAAACTTTTTTTTTTTGGTCGCCAGGTCTCAATGTTGCAGATAGTCTCTAATCATATCAATATCATATTGTTGCTAGCACTATCAATGCCTGGGACCATACTAGCCCTGCATAATTCTACACATCGAAAGAGTATTGCGCTATTACGTCAAATACCTGCACATAATTTGAGTCCCAAATGTTACTTAATATTACATCGTCTTGATGTATCCGGCTGCTCGAAACCATTTGATATTTTTTGTACCGCTGATGCAAATGGGCCGAATTCCCAAAAAATGAAAAATAATGAAGTTATATTCGAAGCTATAGGTATGCTTACATTTTGATTTTAATGATGAATATAATTTGAACGTCAATTGAGGGAAAGATTGACTAAATGAGGCGATATCACATAGAAGTATCACCACACTACGTATTCGCATTGTGTACATCGTTTAGATGTTTTATTTAAACAGAAATCCCTGATACTACATCAATTTCAGAAATTACATCATCGATCGTTACATTTTTTTTGCTGTGTATGTTTTACATGTATCTTCGCAGAATATTACATTAATATCATTTCAAACATTTTTTTATTCCTGATTTTAATAGCTTTCTGCCATATAAATAACACTAACATTATTTAAAGTTTCCATACTTTTGTAGAACAATTTATGTCCAAACCATAAAGACTGGAATTATCTGGAAGAAATGTCTGGAGGAAGACCAAAAAGTCTGGAAGATCCAGACAAAATCTGGAAAGTTGACATCTCTGACCCTATTTAAAGCTATCCTCTCTACTCGTTTGAAATGGTTCACACAGTGGTTCGCAACCTGCGGCATTTTGTATGAGAAATTGCTGCTCTTTAGATCGATTCGTGAAAATTTCGATCATCTATATAATTTTCCAGAATCAATACATAAAACATAAATTTTACTTTAGGTCACATACAGATTTTACCAGGATTAAAAAAAATTAACGATATACTAAAGAACATATTAACCTGTTAGTGCCCAACCCCACCTTTAGACGGAATTGAGTACAATTATCAGAATAGAACATTGAACAGTTATTTTTTATTTTTTTCCTAAACGATTAAACAGATTCAATTTGAAACTAGAAAATCACCCATTGCACCAAATTTCCTCATTTTAAAAGTCTCAGAACAGATAGTTTCATACAGTTTTTCGTTCGAAAAGAAAAATTACAAATGTGTTACCTTAAATGTAACAAAGATACTGGATTGATATTTAGAAAAAAAAAATTAATAAAAAATTAATTAAAAACTTGCTTATAAATATTTTGTTGGATAAATCATATATTTTTCATCAGTATGATTTTTTTTGTAAAACAGAAGTTGTTTGAAATCACAAAATACAACTACTGTAAATTTTTCAGCGGAAAAAATGGGTTCTATTTAGCTTGAGGGTTGAAAACAACTTGTCAAAAGCACTGCACCATCTTCAGTTTGCAACCAAGTTGAAGTTTTGAAATCAGTTTACGTTTTTCACTTAAAGTCTGATATATCTTTTCAAACCATCGAGCATTTTTTCTTTGGAGGTCCGGTAAATGTTTCAAAAAAAAATTGAATAAAAAAGCATTGTTTAATCGTCATTTAAAGTCTAAACTGTTGAGATTATGAAGTTTAGTTTTTTTTTCTTCTAGAGCTGAATGTTTGAATATTAATTTGTTTTAATCCGCGCTCTGATTAAATATGACCATCGAATGGTGGTTTTTAATGGTTTGTGCTACGATCAACGAATAGAGATAATATTTCTTATGGGCATTTGCATAGAACTTTCTGCTTTTCTATCTTTTTAATTTTGAATTCCAACTTTCCGTGTTTCTTTTGATATCCTTAAAAACGTTTCATATATGTGCAACAATTCAAGCTCTTAATCTTCGTTTTATTTGGAACATGAATTCGGAATCCTCTAGTTTAAATTTTTCAAGTTTGGATACAACTATTCCTGTAAACCAGAAACTGAGCGCTGGACCTAACTAAGGGATCTCATTTGGAATATGTATGAATATTAAGAGTTTTTTATACTGCAGTGCAACTTTACTAAATAATATCCATTTTATTCCAGATACTTTAATCATAATTTTTTTTTATGAAGGGTTAATCACCGTAATTTATATCTGTAGATTTAATTTATCGCCCTAGCGGTGAAAAGTGATGTCCTTTTTAGTAGGGACATCTAAAGATTATGAATTTTTTTTATATAGGTAGATAGAAGGTTAGATGAAATGAGAGATGTTGAAAATGAGCGGGTAGAATTTATTTAGAAGCATATCATTACATATCAAATTTTTGTTCCTCACGGGCCTTCTACTATGAAGCGGTAGATAGAGATAGAGTTGCATCTACCACCACACATTAGTAGGCCAAGCGTGGTCCGCCCCACAAATTACGGTAAATTACGGTGATTAACCCTTCATAAAATAAAAATAACTTTGACCCAAAAGGAATAAAAAACACGACATCATAGCATCTATGATAGGTCACTATCAGACTATCGACCGTACTGTTTCGCATCCAAACCTCGGATGTAACAAAAACGCGATGATAACAAACTGAGAAGACTATACATCGATAGATGCGTTTCTGAGTTAAAGGGAGTATATCTGAGCGATCACATATCATCTTTTTGTTCGTCCGCACTGCAAGTTTTCCCTTGTGGGGCGGACCACGCTTGGCCTACTTATGTGTGGTGGTAGATGCAACTCTATCTCTATCTATCGCTTCATAGTAGAAAGCCCGTGAGGAACAAAAATTTGATATGTAATGATATGCTTCTAAATAAATTCTTTCATTTCATCTAACCTTCTATCCACCTATAAAAAAAATCATAATCTTTAGATGCCCCTACTAAAAAGGACATCACTTTTCGCCGCTAGGCCGATAAATTAAATTTAATCGTAACATTACAAATTTGAAAGCAAAATTCAGAATAAGAGTATTATTTGTATTGACATTTAAATTTTGTGGGCTTGTGATATAGCTCAGTTGGCAAGTCTGTTGTCTCCTGAGCCGATGTCCGCGAGTTCGAGCCCAAGAGTAAATATCGAACACAGTTGTACCCGATAAGTTTTTCAATAACGATCCGCCAACTGCAACGTTGATAAAGTCGCGAATGCCATAAAGATGGTAAAACGACTATAATCGAAACAAAAAAAAAAAAAAATTAAAATTTTGAATTTAGGATTGAAATTCCTAAAATTTTCTATAAAAAAACAATTAGAATTCAAGATACATTTGAAATTCAAAGGTTGAGACACAATTTCGATGATGGAATCTAGAAGAAATAACTCGAAAGAGTTTCAAGAGAACTGAGAATTTAAACCTAGATTTTCATAATCTTAAAACAGAATCTTTGAAACAGATTTTTTTTAATAAGTAATCAAAACTAGTACAAGTAAACCGATTCGGAATTAATGATAGACTTACTGGTAAGGTTTTTTTTTTCAAAGAAATGTTAAACCTGAATGCATTATAAAACAACAGCTTACGATAGATCCACCTCTGCCATATTGTGGTTCATTTTTCATGTTGAAATTCCGCATTACGGATATATATGAGTTGAAATTTGTAGATTCATAAATTCTATGAACGAACAATATTTATATTCTTAAAACCATACAGTTTTATGGGCAAAACATACGAATTTATTCTTCTGGATTTTCACGGATGTTCAGAACAAATAAAAAACAAACGCATTCTAGGCTAATTTATTGTCATTTAAAGATTTTAATTTGAAAGAAAAAGTATCAATCTGAATATTCAGGATGTGATTCCAAAACAAAACCTCGTTTTAGTTCACTATATAATGATTTACCTCTTGCAGTTTGCACTCAAAATTTACCTAAGAATACCTAAGAATAAGTATTCGTGAAGAAATGGAACTATGTTGCATGATAGATTCTATTTATCAGGTCACAGAAGCAAATCGACAAAAACTCATCTTTTCCAAGCTGAACTTGTTTTAAAAATATATCAATTAAGAAGAAAAAAAATTTGCGTCCTTTTGTATGGTTCCCCCATTGGTAGCTAGGTCCAGCCTATGTCTGTGTGGCTTGGCCTTCAAATTGCTTCTCATGCTTGAGAAAAAAAAAATAAAAAAATAAAATTTGCGTCCTTTTGCCAATAAAATATCGCTGTCCTTACGATTCGCTTAATTTTTTATATTCATACTTATCTCGGCATTATTTCAAAACACGCTCATTTCCAAGAAAAAAAGGTAGTTATTTTTCACATACCTTTTCATTTGTTAACTTCAGTCAAAACAGCTTCCGAACATCATTCAACTACCTTTCTTTTTTGCTTCAAGTTCCTTATGCATAATGGGCGTTTGAATTACTCATTTCTCCACAGTTTTTTATTCGTAATTAGTAATTGGTAAACTGCTTGATTTTTGAATAATTTTGATGTAAATTTACTCAACGTGAAGCGTTTGTTTTCCTATTTCGGTTAGATATTTCTGTATGTAGGGGAAAGTGTTCCTAAATGCGCATGTTGGGTAATATGCGCATTAGACTGAGTCGATTTGGGGTCATTTTTGAATTTCTCAAACCCTAGGGTCTAAAAAGCTTCGTCTTGGCAGAAAACTCATCCATGATTTTTTGCAGAATTTTTAAGTAACGTTTACATGAGAAAATTTGAGCTTTTGAAATTTTTTGTGCCAATTTATAAAATTCCGAAAGGAAATTTTCCGCTGAACAACTCTGTAGAATATCATAACTCCGTATCTTATTAGGCAAACAAGTTATTAGCTGTTTAACAGAGGTATGTCTTTTCGCATTGATAAACGCATTGAAGTATAGCATTAAAAGTAGCCATGCAATGCCTCGCCAGGCACCCAGCAGGAATGTCAATTATATTTATTGTTTATCAATGCGAAAAGACATACCTCTGCTAAACAGCTAATAACTTTTTTGCCTAATAAGACACGAAATTACGGTCTTCTACAAAGTTGTTAAGAGAAAAATTCCCTTTCGGAATTTTTTAAATTGGCACAAAAACTGTCAGCTGGCTCGGTTCCGAAGAAAAAACAAAAATGGTGGTGATTTTTCAGTGCAAAATATTCATGCCAAAAAAACTAATGATGTAAAAAATTTCACCAAAATTTCAGCCTTGACGTATGCTTAACATCCGTTTCTACCATTTTCAATTAAATAATATCAAAAAATTGCAAGCGTTAATGAAATATAGCTAAAAACATTAATTTGCGCATTTAGCCCGCCAGTTTCGGAAATCGGCTATTTTTACTTCTTTTATTATAAAATTATTTTTACAAAAACTGCAAGAGATTTTTACAGAAAAAATGCTCAAACGTATATAAAACAGATGCCCGCTCATGTGCATAGAGTTTTCAGGCTCCTATCTATTGGAATGTGGGAGAAAATGAGTACTTTCCTTAATATGCACATATAGCCCGCCTCTCCCCTATGTATGTTGGTTATCCACCATGGGTTCACGAATTCACCGCAGTTTCTGCCTAAGTATGTGGTCACATGCATTCTTTAGATTATTAAGTTCGCCAAATCTTCAATACAGCATGCCACCATACCCGGATTCCACGGCTTCGTATTAACTGTTTTGTAGTGAATGTATTGTGTTAATGTTGGTGTATTTTGGAAGAACGAGTCAATCAGGTGGCTAGTTTACTTACAGGTATTCCGGCAGCCGTGGCCAGTTTGCAACTGATTGAACAATCTTATTATATAGTCAGTTATATGAGGAAACACCTCTTACCTGTCGGCCACTTATGGGTTTCGAACCCAAAAGTTTTCTTGCCGATATCGGGAATCAAACCCAGTACGCCTGGCATACCAAAACCAGACTCGCGCCAGCCTATTCACTAGACCACATCGGCGCTTCCTATTACGGTCCTTTACACTAAAAATAATTTTCACTTATTAGGTAAGTGGCATCTGGAGTGAATTTTGGCCATATGTAAATAAAGTCTGCTTCATTTAATATTGGAACACAAACAATTGCGTGTAGTTCAGTCATTTATTAACGAATTCATAATTTGTTTTTCATACAAATGTAGCATTTTCTTTACTCTTTCATAAAAAAAAATTAAAAAAATTATTCATTGCTGTTTCGAAGAAATTCTCGTACTTTTCCCGTAATACGGCACATTAGGCGGCGCACACCCTTTTCGTCCACCGTTTTGGCGATTTGATTCCACCAGTTCTTCATTTGAGTCATGTTCCTAACAAGTTTCCCCTTTGCCTTAAGCCTCCGCTTCGTGATTGCCCAGTATTTCTCTATCGGCCGGAAATGGGGGCAGTTTGGGGGGTTGAGGTCCTTCGGTATTACGCTGACCCCGTTCGTTGCGTACCATTCCATAACCGTTTTGCCGTAATGGCAGCTTGCGAGGTCCGGCCAAAACATTACTGGACGGTCGTGGGCACGAATAAACGGCAGAATCCGTTTCTGTAGGCACTCTTTTTTGTAGACTTCTGATGTCATTGTCTTGTCAGTGAGAAAGACTTTGGTTTTCTGTCCACAACTGCATATCCCCTGCCAAATCATGTCTTGCGGGCGAATTTATCCGCAAACACGAACTTAAATTTTGCAGGTACATCGCCCCGAGCCGTCGCCAAATAAAATTTTTGACCTGGGATTTGCCCAAAGTCCGCCTTCACGTAGGTCTCATCGGCCATCAGAATACATCCGTCGAACTTGGTCAGCACTTGGTCGTGCAGCTTTCGAGCACGGATTCTGGCCACATTGTTCTGCTTCAGCGTCCGATTTGGCTGTTTGCTGGCTCGGAATGACCTTATTTCTTCCCGGAGACGAATTCGTCGCACCGTACTGTGAGCGGCCTGGAACTTATTGGCCAAATCGCGGTCTGAAAGATTGGGATTCCTCTTGACGGCCTTGATGACTTTCCCACGCAGTTTCCGGTCGACAGTTCCACTCCGACGCTTCGAATGCGGCTTCCGAGCCGTCGTCAATGTTTCCTTGTACTGCTTGATAACACGTCATACGGTATTTCTGGGCATTTTAAGCTGTTTAGCTAGCTTCGATGCCGACAACAATGGATTTTCAAGAAAACTGTGCACAATTTGATCTCTCCGTTCCGCTTCCATGGCGGTTGTTTACAAAATGCTATCGTTTGGTGTTATGACATAAATACATGGTGAAAGGTAATGAATTTCCCGACACGTGGGTGAAAAAAGTTTCCAAATCCGTCCACTAGGAGCGCCACAATGGAACAAAAGAATTTGTTCCAATATTAAATGAAGCAGACTTTACATGTAAATTTCAAGTGACCGCCAAGTGAAAATCACTTAAGGGACCGAAAAAGTGAACTTCAAGTGAGTGGCATAGTGGAATTCAAATGTTTGCTCAGGTCGTTAATATCTTTCTATTTTAGTGGTTTTAGGTAAAATTTCTGAATATCAAAAATGAATCAACTTTATTTATTCAAAACAATTATTTATTTAAAAATACTACGTGAAGGTTTACTCATTTTTTCCTAATTTGGGTCAAATAGAAGTTTCGGCTTGAAAAAAATAATTTACTTCTTCATTTTGACGAGACATTCTGATTGATCCTTTCTGAAATAATAATAAGTATTTATTGTCAGTAAGTAAGTAAGTAAGTAAGTAAGTAAGTAAGTAAGTAAGTAAGTAAGTAAGTAAGTAAGTAAGTAAGTAAGTAAGTAAGTAAGTAAGTAAGTAAGTAAGTAAGTGAGTAAGTAAGTAAGTAAGTAAGTAAGTAAGTAAGTAAGTAAGTAAGTAAGTAAGTAAGTAAGTAAGTAAGTAAGTAAGTAAGTAAGTAAGTAAGTAAGTAAGTAAGTAAGTAAGTAAGTAAGTAATTTTTTTTTTTTTTTTTTTTTTTTTTTTTTTTTTTTTTTTTTTTTTTTTTTTTTTTTTTTTTTTTTACAAGATGGAAATTTGACTTCAAACCATAACAGCCGGGTGTTTGCTGCCGTGTGTGGGTTCGTCCCACTAAAACCACCTTGGGCTTCGTGTGCCAGATGTGCCCCTTGGTTTCACCCTATGATACTACATCAAGGGGTAGGCTGTGCTCATGCACTTATACATCTCACCCTATTCCTCTTTCTCAATTTTCCCTCAATTTCTCCTTGATCATCGTTCTGCTTTATCCTTCTTCCTCCTTCTCCTTTTCCTCTATCGTAAGGTTGCCAAAATGTTTTCCACTCCCATCCGGGCCTAGCAATTCCGGGCATTTTTTCAAAAAAACCTGGCAAAAACCGGACATGGATTTCAATTTTTCAAATCCAAAAACCGGGCAATAACCGGGCAAAAAGCAAAATAAAAAAAAATATAAAGGCAAAAAAAAAAATGAAATTAATATTTTATTAATGTAATTGCAGACTTCCAAAAACTTTTTGGAACACTTAAATATTTAAAGGTTTATAAAAGTAAATCAGCGAAATTATTTGAAACAACCGTTGAAAATGTCCATACCGTTAATCGATTTCGCTGAAACTTACTCAAAAACTATGATTTTTTTGGTTTCTTTGTGAAAATTGTGAAAAAATCCGGGCAATATCCGGACTTTTTTCACGATATCCGGGCAACCGGGCCGGACCGGACTTTCTCAAAATTTTGCATCAAATATCCGGGCAAACCCGGATAAAACCGGGTAATCTGGCAAGCTTACTCTATCGTCAACTTCAGACTGGTACGGAAGACCCCGAAACGTGTGCCGGTTAGGTAACGCTTTCATAATAACTCACGCCCGTCACAGCATCCACTATCCCGGGGACCTCGAAACGTGTGCCGGTTAGGTAACGCTTTCAAAGTAACTCGCGCCCGTCACAGCAACCACTTCCGCAGGATTTCTAACCACCAAGGCATGGCCGATTGAGAAACTACCAAGCTAGAATCCCGACACGACCACCCCGAATGGTATCTCCGCTTCCTTTTGCTGCAGGAAAGATCGTAGCTGAGTACGTGAGACCTTTTAAGTCCCACCACACGTATGAGTCCAGATTAGGGTTATACCGCGCCCTAAGATCGCGTTGCTTTTGAATTGAAGTGTCATACGAGGTCCAAGACCTTTCATTAGCTTGTCAAATTTGGTTGACTATCTCGCTCTCTCCGTTCATCCTCTTTCCTGATCCTTATCAGATCGCGCATGATTTGCGAGATTTCGTCGACTATAGCACGCCATGACTGTTCGTCGCGACACATTTCACTCACTATGTTTTCAGCGTTCAAATTTTGAAGTTGTTGACGCCTTGAATTGAACCTGGGGCAGACAAAGATAGCATGTTCTGCCGATTCCTCCGTCTCTACGCATTCCGGGCAATAAGGCGAGCTGATAAGCTTAAACCGATGAAGGTATTGCTTAAAGCACCCATGACCCGAAAGGAACTGCGTCAGGTAGAAATTGACCTCTCCATACTTCCGATTTACCCAGTCTGAAAGTCTCGGGATTAGCCTATGCGTCCATCTTGCGTTGTTCGATGCGTCTCATTGCTCCTGCCACTTGAGCATTGACGCTGCTCGTTGAATTTTAAGCACTCCTCTAACGGCTCTTGCTTTGTAACACTCCATATTCTCCGCCAGAGTTATGTCGATGGGAACCATGCCCGCGATGACAAAAGCTGCATCTGCTGAAATGGTCCTGTACGCACAGGAAACTCGCATGGCTATCAACCGATGTGTGCTCCGTAATTTGGATCTGTTGCGCTCTACCTCTATCGCTGAGCTCCAGGCCGCTCCTCCGTATCGTAGTTTCGACAGTGCTACGCTCGCAAGGAGACGTCTCTTGCCACTCTTTGGACCATGGCAGTTCGGCATAATCCAGGCCAATGAATCTATGACTTTCGATGCACTTTCGCAACAGTATTTGACATGCGCACCAAAACTTAAGCGATGGTCGACCATTACTCCAAGGTATTTCAGCTGCTGTTTCGAAGATGTTGTGTGCCCTCCAACAGTAATCTCCATGTGCGGCACAACTCTTTTATTGGTCACGAGCAGAACTTCAGTTTTATGGTGAGCTATCTGAAGCTTAACTCCCTCCATCCAGATGCCAACCCTTTCTACGGACACCGTTGCAAGGTCTTCTACCTCCTCGATTGTTTCGCCGGTAATCATGAGCACGATATCGTCAGCAAATCCGACTATCTGCACGCCTGAGTAAGTAAGTAAGTAAGTAAGTAAGTAAGTAAGTAAGTAAGTAAGTAAGTAAGTAAGTAAGTAAGTAAGTAAGTAAGTAAGTAAGTAAGTAAGTAAGTAAGTAAGTAAGTAAGTAAGTAAGTAAGTAAGTAAGTAAGTAAGTAAGTAAGTAAGTAAGTAAGTAAGTAAGTAAGTAAGTAAGTAAGTAAGTAAGTAAGTAAGTAAGTAAGTAAGTAAGTAAGTAAGTAAGTAAGTAAGTAAGTAAGTAAGTAAGTAAGTAAGTAAGTAAGTAAGTAAGTAAGTAAGTAAGTAAGTAAGTAAGTAAGTAAGTAAGTAAGTAAGTAAGTAAGTAAGTAAGTAAGTAAGTAAGTAAGTAAGTAAGTAAGTAAGTAAGTAAGTAAGTAAGTAAGTAAGTAAGTAAGTAAGTAAGTAAGTAAGTAAGTAAGTAAGTAAGTAAGTAAGTAAGTAAGTAAGTAAGTAAGTAAGTAAGTAAGTAAGTAAGTAAGTAAGTAAGTAAGTAAGTAAGTAAGTAAGTAAGTAAGTAAGTAAGTAAGTAAGTAAGTAAGTAAGTAAGTAAGTAAGTAAGTAAGTAAGTAAGTAAGTAAGTAAGTAAGTAAGTGAGTAAGTAAGTAAGTAAGTAAGTAAGTAAGTAAGTAAGTAAGTAAGTAAGTAAGTAAGTAAGTAAGTAAGTAAGTAAGTAAGTAAGTAAGTAAGTTAATTAGTTAGTAGATAAGTAAGTAAGTGAGTAAGGAAGTAAGTGAGTGTATAAGTCAGCATTTTTGTTTCATTTCTTTTCGAAACGAGATTTTCTATAATTCCTTTCCCCCATGAACAAAATCAAGCGTACAAAGTATGCAAGTAAACATTTACATCGAGAACCAACAATTCCTCCACGCACCGCCAAATTCCAACTAACAATCGAACAAAATTCATCTGCCTGTCAATCCTAATGGATTGCACTGACACGCTTGGGTGTATAAACTGGGAATTTAACCACGGCAACGCCGATGTGTTGCAATGTTTACATTTTCACCTTTTCCCCCAAAAGCCGTTTTATTCCAGCACGTTAAGCATGTACCTATCCGGTAGCATTTGTTGATACTTTTAGAGCAGTCGTGTGGTTGTTCTATGTAGGAATTCAATTTTCGATTTATGCTTCAACCGAACAGGTGGCTTCGCCAGATAGGATATTTTTTATTCGAAATCTCTTTGCACCCACATTCCCTCTACACTGTTGAGTGCTTAAAGTGATTGGATTGTTGGAAAAAAAAAACGGATGCTCCGTAGTGCAACGAAGAATGGGATACAGAAAACATTGCTAATGGTATTCCAATTGTATATTCAAGATGCAAATTCGTCCTGTCGAGCTTGGAAAAGTCTTCTGCCTGATCTCGTCATGTGTTTCTCAGATCTAAGATTGGTTGCATGTCCTGGCGCTTTTCAGCTTAAGTCTACAGCTTGTTCAGTATAGAATGCGATTTTGGACCTGAATGCCTTTCAGCCACAATTTAGTTCGAATCATGTTGAAATGATGAATACAAATATGCAGTTGAAAGAAAATTGAATCGATACAACGCAAAATGTAGACTAGCAAAACGACTTTTTTAAATAATTCAGTATTCTAACTTAGAGAGTTGGAATTGTTAGGAAACTTCATGTGTCGAATCCACATAAATCTTCTTTTTAAGCATTTGTTTTAAAGAAAAATCATGTTAACTGCTACGTAACGAAACAAGTGCATCTTCCCTGCATTGAAAGATCATTAAAATAAACTCAGTCGTTCAACATTTCTCGCTCGAATCAATAGCACTTACTCAACTCATGAAATGTTTAGATTAGGCCAGAACCGATCCCAACCGTTTTGTAATAAACAATCCGAATAGACATTTTCCTTCGCATTAAACTTTGGCTATCGACCAAAGTGAGTCAAACAATGATTTTATTCAAACGCAAAATTTGTTTACCGCTAAATGGGGTTTTCTAAAATAAACTCAATAGCACATTTCCGATTTTTAATTGCGCACATTATCGATTCATACTTGCGAGAGTAGAAACCAGTAACTGGATGGTAGGCGCAAGACAGCTCAGTCAATGAATGGTGCAGTCACATTCGAGTAAACAGACTCCGGCTTTGATCTCACCGGCACGACACGGGAATATGGCGTCCACCAGGTGGTGCTGTTTGGAAGCCAGAAAGAGGAAAGGGTGTGAGGAACATTTTCAAAAACTGGCTTATGCTTAATGGTTGTTTCGATTAATAAAGTTCCAACCAAATTTCCCTCATTATATAGCCAAATATTTTAGCTGTGGCCTGTGGCTCATTCGGCCTGGTTCGGTTGAATCGAATTTACTAATAAATAGCAATGTTATGACCGATTTAACGGCCAAAAGAACACGATTTCACGTTCCGATCTATTAAATGGAACAGTCAGTCTGTTTTGGACTGTGAAGTCACAACTCGCTTTGTGGTAGGATATTTTGGGGCAATAAGGGTTCTTACGGCAAATTTCCTGAGAGATGACCATCCTGGACGCTTTTCATTACCCATTTTTATTAACGAAGTTGCACGTTTTAAAGACGAGCACTCGGAAGGTAGTGAGTTAAATTTAATCAGTTACGATGAAGTAATTTCTAAAATTGATATAGCCGTTGAAGAGTTCTCACAGCCCAAAACATTTTTTTAATATTTAGTAATATTTCAATATTATCTAATTTAAGGTAAGAAATGTTTACTTAGAAATAAAAAGTATGTTCCATGTGTTCCAAGATCGAAATTCTGAAGGTGAGGCTTGAAGATTACTTGATAATTTTCAATTTTGCGATGATATAGTTCTTAGGGGAATTTAATCATAGATGAAAAGATGTACAAGCTCGTACAAAAAATCCACAGATAACTTTGTAAAATTCCTAATGTTCTCTTTTAAAGAAATTGTTGAAAATTGACGAAAAACAGTTCCGTGTTTTGCTTGGTTTGTAATGATTTGATGGTCCGAAGAACCATCTAACTATGTCCAATGCAATAGAAACATTATTGACGAACAGCCCCACCTAGCAGTTCCAATTCATTGCATCGTGAATCTTCATGTGTGACTTATGTTTTTCTAATTGTACAGCATTTAGTACCTACCTCAAGCAAGGTCGAAAGGAATAAAGCTTAGTTCTGGGCCTGCATATTTATGGCACCTTTACAAAAGCAACGCGCTTTAGGGCGCGGGAAAACCCTTTCTTGGACTCATATGTGTGTCCCAATATGTGTGTCGGGACTTTTCCCAAAATAACCCTTATCCCAGATGGTCTTTGTACAAAAGTTGAAACAAAAGTAGTAGCACTAACAGTTAAAAAATTAAGATGGACGTATATGGGTAGTTAAAAGTGATGGAAAATGAACTGATATATGACTCCAAAATATCTAATAAGATAACTAGCCCAAATCCCATGTACGGGGGAGTGGAAGTGGGCCATCATCATTTATAAATAGGACACTTTCTTTTGCTGATAGCTCATTTACTACATAGTTATCGGACATTCAAAATTTTGACAGCATTTAGCTGCCAGTAAAAAGTACTATCAGACATATTTTTTTCCAAAACGTTAAATTTACGAGTTCCTGATATATTTACGATGCAAGAGAAAAAGAAAGAAAGATATTTTACACAGTTTCCTTCAAAGTCCATCATATTCAGATTGATAGCTGACAAAACTGTTGATTATTCAAAGATATATAACTATGCAAACACTGTCAAAAATGTTCACAAAATTCAAATCAGTGAAGCACATGATCCGCAGGGGTCATCAGGGAAGTCAAGTCTCATACCAAAATTGTTTATATTGAATAAGTGAAAAACTAAGTGTAGATCGCTGAAATCGGTAGTAAACAAATGGAGTTATCAGCTCTATATTTGGAATGGACAACGTTAGCTGAAGGATGTTTGGTATTCAAGAAAAAGAGAAAACAAAATAAAAGCTGGGAGCTTACGAAGCTGTCAAACTTTGAACTCGTTTTTCTCGAAACAGTGATGTTGGCGCATTCGCCGTATTCAAAATTCGATACCGAAATGTTCAAAAAACTTACTCCGATAACCCGAAAGTGTTGCCTAGTTATGAGTTCCTCAAACCTAACCTCAAACAACAAGTTTTTGATAGAGCCCGTAAGCTGTATAGCCGGTACCAAGGCAGGTGATTTCTGATTGACGACCAAATTTGTAAATAAAACCCAATTCCAAACAAAATCCAGTGTTTGAATCCTATCACATGTCTGCTCAAAACAGGCCTCTAGCAGATTTGTATTTGAAGTTTGTATTTGCCTTTTGTTTTGTATAAAATATAATGATATGCCAAAATTCTGCTCATGTGGAAAAGTACAACAATTTTTAAAACGAAACCTTTGGTTCTCGCTGTTTTTTAAAGCCAAAAATGAGTCATCTTGTATGCACCCTTCGCAACCTACGACCTATATACTAACCGATTAAACTTCAGGTTTAATACATGATGGTTCTACTTCGATATAGACATATTTTTCCTGCAGAAATCCCAGTAAAACGCTTTTAAATGGCTCAAAAATAATTAAGTTGTGTTAATTTCGAAACAGCTGTGTCCACTGAATTGTCCTGAGTTCCTTTAAAAAAGAAGTATTGAACCGAAACCTATCAGAAGCTTAAAACTGATCAATATCATGGCTGAAAAAAGTGTGCGCCGACCAATGGGAGATACCAAGAATAAAGTAAAAAAAATCTCACAAAAAACGAAAAAAATTTTTATTGAATTTTTAAACTGCGACCCAAAGATGGGTCTTGACACAAACATTCTGTCAGCGAAACTTTTTTGTAGAGAATTGAATCCCATTCCTAAATACACTAAGCTTTATCAAAGCTATAGACTAATATTTATAATTTGCTAAATCATGAACTTGTTTCGAAACTTCATCGGTAATTTTATAGAAGCTCTTCAAGTTTTTCAGTAAAAAAAATTTCCAAAACAATGAACTCATACGACTTGTTCAGAACTGACAGATTATTAAAAGACAAACACCGTCTTAGCCAATTAAGGCTTTACAGACTGAATAAATGACGTGGACAACTTAAGATTAACATTTAACACCCAGTACCGAGATGGGAATCGAACCCATGCCTTCAGTGGACCAGCGATTACCGTCTTACCACGCTAACCACTCGACCACCGAGACGTACGAATTTGTTTTTGTATACAATGAGATTTTTTGACAGTTCTTTTGATGTTCTTGAAGACATCTGGCTGTTGAACAAAAAGGCATAAAATCATTTCAAAATGGTCGTTGAGATTTTACACACGTTTCAAGGCTCAGTGTGTATCTGTGGTTTCATTATGGAGCAATGCCAGGACTTTATTTGCGAAATAACACTCTGTGACGTTTCAACTCAATGACTTAGTCGAATTGGAGTCATTTTATAAAAGAAATTTTTCATTCGAACATCAAACACCCCATGAAATAATATCTCGAATAGTTTCAGTGTAATACAAATTGAAAGGGGCCCCTGGAATAAACATGGCAGAATTTTTTCCGCATTTAAGCGAGCCAATCAAATCAGGACTTTTTTTTTTCAAAACAAAATCTGGACTTTTGATTTCGAATTTTTCAACACAACACTCAAGCAGAATCTAGTGATTATTTGAAGAAAATTCCAGAAGAAAGTGAGAAAAACTTCTTGAGTTTTCAAACTCCGAGAACAATTATTCAGATCAATCTTGAGTATCGACACCTAGTTGAAAAAAATTGAGCACAATTTGACTTTTATGTTTCTTTTCAATATAAATAAGCCCAGCACAGTTCGGACTTTTTTAACAATATTCTGGCAGCCGATTGCTTTGCTTGTCCACTTTACTTTGAAAACTCCTTTTTAGTCATAACTTATTCTATTAATTTTAGTATAACTTTTTACATTTACATGATAAAATACCGAGAACCGCATCTATCGATAAATGTGTCTCGGTCGTATTTGAAGCTTTTCTGAGCGATCACATTTCATCTTTTTGTTCGTTCGTACTGCAAGTTTCCGCTTGTGGGACGAACCACGCTAGGCCTACTATTGTGTGGTGGTTGCTACAACTCTATCAGTATCAACCACTGCAAGGTAGTAGGCCCGTGAGGAACAAAACGATGAAATGTGATGAAAAGTTTTCAAATTAAAATTACCCTCCCGCTCATTTTCAACATCTTTCACCTTATTCTAATCTTCTATCCGTCTATATTCTTTCAATTCTTAAATATTCTTTCTCAAAGAATATACAATTTCACCGATATAGCCGATAAAATAATTTCATTAAACAAATTTACGGTGATTAACTCTTCATTTTTTACATAAACTTTAATTTTTTTTATCTTAAACATGAATCCCTTAAAAGTAAATCTTTTTCCATTGAGATTCATAGTGTAAATTAATTTAATGTATCGCCGCATTTCCCGCATTAGATTATAACCTTTGGGTTCTCAGCACGTATTAGTTATTTTTTTTGTTATTTTTTGGTGCCAGACGTGCTGAGAACAGTAGCGTCCATTACTAGGGGGCTCAATAGAGCTTTTTGGTATGGGGGAGTGTGGTGGGCCGCTTCAAAATAAAACAAATATAAAAAAAATCCGGGAATTTGGAATGATTAACTCAAGGTTATTAGATCACAAGGTTCTCTGATATTGTCAGCAAGTAAATCATTCGAAATTATGAGTTTTCTAAAGCTTAGCTAGAAATAATATAAAACAGTAGTTTTTGGATTTTATCACTGTTCGATTTTTCAATACTCGCTAAATTCACGCTAGATTTGATAACGCTTATTGTTTCGATTTTATCACGTCGTTTTTGGAAATCATTCAGAAATCATTTGCCATATTTTCATTTTTATTTCAAGTTTCGCCAAATTCATGGTTTTGCCATTATCACGGTGAATTAAGCGTGATAAAATCGAAAAACTACTGTAAGTATAAGGCTATGATCATTTAGTATCCGGGCAGTTACAAACGTGTGTATCTTAAAAACTATTCATTTGATCGAAAAACTTGCTATGGAGGAAATGAAGGTGTTAGTATGACATTTAATGTAAAAATATAAAAAAGAATATTTATCAATGATTTCAAGAAATGCTCTAACTTATTCATAAAATCTCTTTTTTAACTTTGCCCACTTTTTTCAGATATGTATTGATTCATTTTTTTACCACAGAAGTCAAACCTTCGCAAAATTATGATATTTTACACAAACTCACCTGGAAAAAGCAATTGGAATCTGGTTGGAACCTTTTCATGAGTAGGCATCTCGAAGAATTTGATCTTTTAATTCCGGTTTTAATATAAATTTTTTTGTCCATCAAAACACATCTGTCATATTGCGTTAAACCCGGATGCACAGATTGCGATCTTTGGAACTGATGATTATTAGGTATTTACTTGGTGTATACTAGTCAGGCAACACTTTTTGCCTGCCGGAAATGGATATTTTGCATTATTTAAGGAGTCTGCATTCAGTTATCCCAATAACCATAGACTTTTTTTCACCATATTTAAGATCAAGGGTTGCACTCCGATGGTTTGTTTGAACTTGGTGTGAATCCTAGAGTGGCTCCTTATACTTTTTAATCATTTGGTTCGAAAAAAAAACAGAAAAAATCAACAGTTCATGAGCTTTCAAGTCAACAATGAAAAATTTTCGAGGCGCAAAATGCGTAAAAGGAGCAAATTTGTGCAAAATTATTTTTGCCATGTCTTTTTGTATCGTTAATATCTCAAACACACGTTAACTTAAAAATTTATCAAAAATAGGCAAGATAGTCCTTTCCATAACCAACACAACGCTTCTAAAGCTTTGCATATCCGAGCTCTATTAACGTAGCCATAACCGAGCGGCACAATGCCCGGTTGCGGTACCTACGAAAATATATGTAGTGCATTTCAATGTTAGTTATAACACAGAGAACAGACGTACATGCTCGAACAAAAAATCTTTAAAAAAGTGTGTAAAATTTCAAATGCTGACACCCAAAAAATACGTTGAAACTTGACTTAAAACAGTGCCATCTATTGCGCCGTTCAAAAGTTACAAATCAAGTTTTCACAATTCTCTTTGGTGTATTTGGAGACATCTGGTGGTTAAGTCAAAAAGGAAAAATTGGTTAAAATGTTCGTTGGGAATTTTACACAAGTTTCGTGAGATAGCTTGTACGTCTGTTCTCTGTGGTTATAATAAAAATCACTTAAAATCATCAATTAATTTTATTTCTTCCTCGCGTCGTATTTCAATCACAATATTACACATAACATGCTACATAAAATGGTCCGCAAAATCGTTTTATGATACAAATCGTACTTGAGTACATCCCAACTCACATAAAATATCGATTAAAGAGTCCATCAAATGTCAAATTGCATCATATCGTACAAGCTTACAACACACATCTTATAAAATGTGACTTAAGTTGTCAATCGATGTTAAAATCTCTGAACTTCGTATAAGACTGCAACACATCTCGCATAAAGGGTGACATAAATCGACATTCCATCGTCAGATTGCTTCGAGTCATATAAGAGTACAAAACATCTCGCATAAAGGGTGACTTAAATCGCCAATCCATCGTCAGATTGCTTCAAGTCGTACAAGAGTTCAACACACCTAGCATTAAGGGTGACTTAAATCGCCAATTTATCATCATATCGCTTCAAGTCGTAAAAGGGTAAAACACACATCGCATAAAGTGTGGATGGAACTGTCAATCCTCCCATCATCGTAAATGCGCATGAATCGAATCCTTTAATGTAACGTACAAAACGACGCCAATGCGACATAAAGTACCAAAGTATTTCTAACATCGTAAATGACATCACATATGATGTTGTCGATGTCGTAAACCAGAAAATAACGAAAACATGTACGTATATTGCCTCCACTTTTGGTAGGTATGTGTTTTTTTTTCTAACGTCATGTACGATGATTTGTGTCGACATAGACGTACGTATATCTTTTGATATACCTACCAAATTGTTGGCTGGGTTGTTTCAATATTTTCCGATTATTTTATCTATTAAGGGGAATGTGGCACGTTTCATATTTTTAAAACCAGTACTGGACTCCAATGAACGTAAATCATAGTTGCAGAAATTTATTAGACTGATTTCAATTTGATTAAAAACTCGATTTCTTCTCTGAATTTAATGCTTTGGGGTAACATTGATTTGATCAATCTCTGTTTTGACGGTTTTAACGAGTTTTCTTGATAATGAAGGATACAAAACACCATCTAAATTTCTGAGTTTCTTGGTTTAGATTTCTTCGTGGAAAAAAACAATATCGCGGCCCTTAATGTGTTAAGGCCGCTCAACAATTAAAATCGAAAGATGGACAATGATGCTGCATACATAAAGGGGCTAAATTTTTTAACATTATATATTAAATTTCAACCACAAAAAATTGAATTTTGCCTTCGTGCAATTCTCTAAGCCCTCGCACTATTCCAATTTTAATTTTTCCTTTAAACTGTACTATTTTAAAGGGTTTCTAGCCTTTTGTCATACACAGGCTTACTCTTGGCAAATGTCGCAATTTTTTCAAATCAGGCCCGTGCGAAGGACCCGTCCATGGGGAGGGTTTTCGAATTTCAAATTTAGCTGAAATAATAGCAATACCAAAAAAATAAACAATAAAAAAAGGAAAGGAATTTCTAAAATACTTTTCCACTCATGATTACCACACAAACTAAAAATAAATTGGACTGATAAAAAAAACAAAATTTTCAAATCATATCACAATGAAAGTTTAAAATTTTCGGTAAATCATTGATAAATCTTTTTTCAAAATGATGATCTCTATTCTAAACTAGAAATTTGTTTCAAAAGGATTTCCAAGCTCATTTAAAAGAAATGTTTCAAAAACACGGAGCTTAAAAGAAATCTGGATTCTAAAATAAATGTCCAATCAGATAAAAAACTAACCATGATAAGTTTTTAAAATAAGTTAACCACCGTTAATTAAGTTTTGTAAATTATTTTTCGGCATATCGGTGAAAAGTATATTCTTGGAGAAAGAATATCAGAAATGAAATTTTATGAAGATGGATAGAAAAGTGAGAAGAAAATTTGACAGATGTTGAAAAGAGCGAAAGAGCATTTTTGCGAGGAAAACTTATTAACGTACACCATACTTTACCCCGCAACATTTCATTATTTAGGAGAAATAGTACCGGGATAGAGGTGGCACTACCTTAACCTATACAATGAAATCTGGTTGGTCCGAAGTCTACATGTGGTGAACACGTATACCCCGGACGGGGTATACGTGTTCACCACATGTAGACTTCGGACCAACCAGATTTCATTGTATAGGTTAAGGTAGTGCCACCTCTATCCCGGTACTATTTCTCCTAAATAATGAAATGTTGCGGGGTAAAGTATGGTGTACGTTAATAAGTTTTCCTCGCAAAAATGCTCTTTCGCTCTTTTCAACATCTGTCAAATTTTCTTCTCACTTTTCTATCCATCTTCATAAAATTTCATTTCTGATATTCTTTCTCCAAGAATATACATTTCACCGATATGCCGAAAGATAAGTTTTTAGGAAAATGATAATAATTGTTAATTTTTATTCATCCTAATTAAAATTATTTTCTTCATTTTCAACTGAAAGGTGATTGAAAAATTCCGCTGTAGTATTTTGAATTTGAACAAAAAATATTTAATCGCGATTTAATATGTGAATTTTCGATAACTAAAAAAACCAATTTGAACTTTGGAGAATTCATTCAATGATTGATGGTTTAATTCAATTTGATAAAAAGACGAATTATTCATTATTATTTGAAAAGTGCCAGTGAAAGAAATCAGAGAAAGAACCTATTTAGATATAGAAAATAAACGGCTTGAATAGTTCATTTTTGAAGTTCAAAATAATAACTTCATGTTCAATTATACTTACAAGGAAATTTTGGGAAATGGGTAATTTCGTGAATGATAAATGAAAACTGATAAAAATTGAAAGATATGGAGTTCCAAGTTACAACAAATATTGGAAGAACAAAGCAAATATAAAGTTAGTTAACAATTCGTATAAAAATTAAGTTTAAAGTTGCTATCTTCTTTAAATCATGATTTAAACCTTTAAAGTTTAAATTAAAAATCATGATCGATTCATAAAAGACGATTTTGTCTAAAGAAAATTAATGAAAAGTTTTTTTTTCAATCACATGTTTTAAAGTTTAAAATTACAAGCTCTTAGTATTATGTCACTTTCGATTGAAATATTGTGTCCTGGAAAGTAAAGAAGGTTGAAACTCTGTCAAGTACACGAAAATTCTGAATTAAAAAAAAAATATTAAAATTATTCCTAGAATTTAAATAATTCGACTAAAAAATTCGGCAAGTTAAAGAAAGAATTGGAAAAAACTGGACTTTAAAATTCGGAAAATTTATTTGAAAATTTAAACAAAATATGAAAATGAAAAAGATAAGTTTTTTAAAACATTTCAGGATGACTTTTTTGAATGAACACGTTTCACCATAAGAATTTGCATAGTTTAATTGATGACTCAAGTCAACAGTATTTTGGTGCTAATTCTTTTAATGATTGATTTGGTAGATTTTAGCGTTCTGAACTCGAATATTTTATCAAATTTGGTCGAACACTTTGAGTTTTGGTGATGAGGAGTTTTAAAATGTATCAGTTTTAATTAAAATCAAATATTGATAAATACCAAACCATCCATCCATCTTCATCCAATGAGGGATATTATTATGATAAAAATGATGCACGATCTAAAAAATGTGAAATTCAAAAATAAAAAAAAAGAAAAGATATCAATGCAAGTACTTTTGAAATAACTGTAGAAAGTGTAAGAAAAACTTGATTTCATTTAACACATTTGTTGAAACCTGCAAAAAGATTACATGTTTGCTTAAAAATATCTAAAATTCAGTTTAGTTTAAAACATCTTAAAAATTTGATAAATGAAAAAAAAAGTAAAAAAAAACATAAATTTCTATAACTTTTATCGCGGAACTCAAAATTACTTGAATTCTTGAGGAAAGTTTATAATTCATTGAAAACTTTTTTTTTTGAATGATATGTTTTTGATTTGAGTTTTTGTATAAACAATGCAAAAATTTCTCAAATACTTTTTACTTATTTTCAAAAGTTATTTTAATAACAAAAACTTAAAGAAATATTGCATATTCAGATTCAGGGTACCCAAATTAGTCGAAATTACCTTTTTAATTCATTGCACCTTAGAAAAACGTAAATTGTGTGGCCTTGTGTAAATTATGTGTTGTATTGAGAATTTAGAAAAACAAAACACACGTAATAAAATTCAGTCAAAATTGGTTTCTTGAAGAATTTTTTTTTTTTTTTTTTTTTCTTCTTTTTTTTTTTTTTTTTTAATTTTGTAGCGGCCCACCACACTCCCCCACACCAAGAGGCTCAATTGAGCCCCCTGGTAATGGACGCTACTGTTCTCAGCACGTCTGGCAGCAAAACAAAGAAATTTCAACGCGAACAAAATTTTAATCATGCTGAGAACACAAAAGTTTATTATTTACTGCGAGGAAATGTATGCTATAATTAAACAATATTACGATAAGGATCTCAATGGAAGAAAATTTCCTTTAAAGAGATCCATTTCTTTTTTTTAATAATGTTAACTAATCAAATATGATAATGATTGATATTTCATATCAGCTTAACATTTGTAATGAAATAAACAATTTTTTTCAAATAAAAAAAATGTTCGTTTCAAACTTTGTTCTTATTTAGTTACGCTTCTTAATAAAAACCAATTCTGAAGACAAGGTAGAGTTTTTGTATGTCATATTTTGAGTTTCTATACAAAAGATTAATTGATTTGCAATTTAGAACCAAAGTAAGTTTCTATTTGTAAACGTCGAATAGTATCGTAGATCGAAATGTCTCAAGCCAAGAGGGATTCAAGACTAAATTCCGCCGGAGGCGAGAAAAATTTCTGACTTGCTTGTTAACACTTATTTTCGTATACGTTTTAGGATCAAGTAATTTTTCGTTACCTCGGTGAAAATTTTACTTGAAAAAATTCTTCATGGGGGGGGTTAAACCCCTAAAACCCCTCCCGTTCGCACGGCCTTGTTTCAAATATCAATAATTTTTCTCAATTTCAACAAAATTCACTTCAAAACAATTCTGACATGAATCAACCTATTTGCTTCTAAACGCTTTGATTTCATCAGGAAGGGTGTTTGTTTTTTTGGCTCTGATTGTAACTTTGATTCTAAGTTTTGTATTTGAATTTTATTTGTAATTTGTTTCTAGAATTTTGATTTTTTTTTAATTAACGGCACTTTACCACACTTACGGCATTCGTGTCTGAATTTGATTTGAAATTATGATTTGAATTTAAGACACTTAATTGATTCTGGATAAAATCTGAATTATGGTTGTGAATTTTACTCTCAAACTCGACTTGAAACAGGAAAAAGTGTGGTTTACTGCAAAAAAAATCAAAGTTTTTGAGTTTCAACCTGTTTTTATTGATTCAAAATTAACCCAGAATGTTGGTTTTGGAGAGTAAGCAGTTCGGTAAAATATTACAGTTCAAATATAAAATTCCTTAAAACTAGAGGAGCGTTTCTTAAAGTCCGCTTCAAAACTTTTGGAATAGTGGAAAACGTGTAAAAATGCAGAAATCTACTCAAATAGTTTGTTAAAGCATCATTATTCATATTTACACAGTAAATTTTAGGAAATAATCTTAATTTCTGTATAAAAACATCAGTGGTACTATTCTTATTTTGCACATTTCATATTTATGGTCCTCAACGCCAATTGCTTCATCCAAAAAAAAGTAAACTTATGCTTGATTTATTGAAAAATTTAAAACAAGTTGTAGAAGAAAATTTTGGCGATTTTCTTTCATTCATATTTTTACAAAAAAAAAACACATAAGCAATGGCAGCATCTTACCGTTTTTTGCCAATTTAAGAAATTCTCTAAATTTTAGCTGAGCAACTTCGTCCAAGGCCGTAGCTTAGTACCTCTTCAGATAACCGAATTATAAATGGTTGAATGAATGTATGTATGTCTTCTTCTTTCTCTACTAACATAGCCAAAATATGTAAGTATCCTGGAAAATGAAAGACTTGCGTCCTTGAATGGAGGTATGTGCGTCTTTTGGAATTAAAGTCAGTTCAACTAAACTCGAAACACATTCAAAAGTCTTCAATATTTATCTCATTTCAAGTTTCCCTTTCATCTTGAATGAATATTAGCAGAGCTTGTGGTTAGCCATTGACTTCGGGTTTTGGGTTGCCCAGGTGAGAAAGTTTCTAAATTTCCAGCACCTTCCAGAATTCTAACGGATTTCATCACAGAAATCTTGGTCCAAAAGCCAAAATCCTTTTTATTTCGGTATCTGGCTTTTTTGCCAGCTCCGAGTGACAACTGGTGGAAGGTGATAAAAGCTTTTGTAGCTTACAGATCAGGTAGAGCTATCACTTTTACCCTTCAGCACACGTTTACTTCTTAAGCCTTTTGGGGCGATACCACAATGGACAAACCAGCAATGGCAGTCAGGGACTTTCATTTCCAGTCCGGCCCGGTCAGTTCCGGTCATAATTACGTAGAAAACAGGATAGTCTGGACTTTCTATCTTTCTTGTGCTTCCTGCTGCTGGTGGCCGTTGGCTTTCGGATTTGCCACGGTATTCGAAGTTAAACAGTGTCAATGTTAGTTTTTTCGAAAATAAAAACACTTTCACTTAATTTTCTATATCTTCTAGAAAAAATGTTAGAAGGTTCAGAAAGTCACTATGAATGATGTTAGATCCCTTCCCAAAATCAATTAAAGTTGGTTCCATTTAAGTGCTGGCTATGACTTCAACTTTCTCTCATCCAATAATGAATTCCATCTATTCTCACCCGGAAACTGGACCCCACAAAAATATGCAATTCAAATTTCCAAAACAACGAGCACCCGATTGAGCAGTAACCTCGACCAAAAAAAAAATATCCTCAACCGGTGACACGTCCTGACTCCATCATCACCATCAAACTGAAAAGATCTCATGAATATCCTATGAGGGCTTTTTGCCGAGAGTGTTTTTGTTCTGTATGGACTAGCTTTTACCTGATACCTGACCATCATCATCGAAGGATTCGAGTGGAAATAACGGGAAAAAGGCGAAGAAGAAAAAACATCAAGGGCGCCCAAAATAGCAGAAAGTCTTTTCGGACCTTGATAGTGGCATGAAAGGTGAAATTTTATTCGATTCGACCATTCGCCCCCGGTTCAATCAGAATCGCCTCTCGCGATTTAACGGGGAGGACGTTTCTGACCACCAAACGAGCTTTGGCAGTGGGTTTTTCTTTCGTTTTTGGTATTCCAAACCGATGGTATCCGGTTCCGGGTTATGATGAGATGAACGGAAGCCGGATTCCTATAGCAGCGGCGAGCGGGCGCAATCTGAATGGTTCGTGATGTGTTGGAAAGACAATCGCCTGAAGTGCATTGGAAAATTTGCTAAATTGAATTCCCATGGTTTCAATTGATCTCGCCATTCAAATCATAAAATTTCAAAGCCCAAATCGATTGCCAGTTGAAATATATTTAGATTCAAAGCTTTCGAATGTTTTTGCTAAATATTTCGGCTAACTGACAGATACTCATTCGAGTTTTCAAAAAGTTGGTTAAATCGATTTGGATTTAATATTGTCAGAAATCTAAGCCGATCGTCAATACATTTTATCTCAAAACTTGCTGAAACAAATTCTACAATTTTAGTATATTTGAGTTACCGGATGTGTAATATTTAATTTTGAAAAACAGAATTTTATAATAAAAATCATAACATTTGAGTTATGCTTCTTAAAGGGTGATACGGTCAAAATTTGGTCGATATCAACTTGACGTATTTCTTTCAATTTTGCATTTTAAAAACCTGAACACCCCTCATTTTGAAGGTGTGTGTGTGTGTGTAGAATGTTGCTCCTATTTTGATTTTGGAATTCACTCTTCAGTTGTCAAAATGCCGTCCAAGGAAGAAGAGCAGCGTATCAAATTTTTGCTGGCGATCGCGAAAATCCGAGCTACTCGCACGAAAAGCTGGCAAAATCGCTAAAAGTTTCCAAATCAACCGTTACAAATGTAATTAAAGTGTTTGGGGAACGTTTGTCGACAGCCAAAAAGTCTGGATCGGGGGGAAATCGGAAACCGGAAGCCGACAAAGAGAGTTACCGGTAGTTTCAAGCGAAACCCTAACCTCTCTCTCTCCGAGATGCCGCAAATAAGCTGGGTGTATCGGCTAAAATCGTGCATCGAGCCAAAAAACGAGCCGGACTATCGACTTACAAGAAGGTAGTGACTCCAAATCGCGATGATAAATAAAATACGACGGCCAAAACGCGATCCCGGAGGCTGTACACGACGATGCTGACGAAGTTGGACTGCGTGGTAATGGACGACGAAACCTACGTCAAAGCCGACTACAAGCAGCTTCCGGGACAAAAGTTTTATACGGCAAAAGGAAGGGGAAAGGTAGCAGATATTTTCAAGCACATGAAACTGTCAAAGTTCGCGAAGAAATATCTGGTTTGGCAAGCCATCTGTACCTGTGGCTTGAAAAGCAGCATTTTCATAGCTTCCGGGACTGTCATCCAAGAAATTTACGTGAAAGAGTTTTTGAATAAACGTCTGCTGCCTTTCCTGATGAAACACGGTTGTTCCGTACTGTTTTGGCCGGATTTGGCATCTTGCCATTACGGTTAAAAGGCCATGGAGTGGTACGCTGCCAACAACGTGTAGGTGGTTCCCAAGGACAAGAACCCTCCCAACACGCCAGAGCTCCGCCCAATTGAAAAATACTGGGCTATTGTCAAACGGAACCTAAAGAAGACCAAAAAAAAAACTGCTAAGGACGAGCAGCAGTTCAAGGCAAACTGGCTTTCTGCGGCGAAGAAGGTGGACAAGGTGGCTGTACAAAATCTGATGGCAGGGGTTAAGCGTAAGGCCCGGCAATTCGCATTTGGAAGAGCGGAAGCCTAACTGAATATTTTTCCTAAATTTTATACTAATTAAACTTGAAAAAGAAATTTAATATGTTTTTTTTTAAATGAACGATTTCACCGATTTACACGCGTTTTCCCTTGATCAAATTTTGACCGTATCACCCTTTAGAGTACACTCGTGGCAAGCAAAAAATAAGATCTCTCGTATTTAGTCTGTGATAATGTGAAAAGATGTTTTAAGATCAGTGATTTTAAAAACCTCCAGATTTAAATTGATACTCTCTCTATTAGAGTGGTCCATAACAGAAGCTATGTTCCGAAATTCAAAACCATGGAAGCTTGAATTGATCTCGGCCTGCCAGAAGGCCCATGCCAACTTTTAGCTAATTTGGTCTACTCTATGTGGTCAGTTAACAACGCTCAAGTTTGAATGGAAGTTGTATATAAGTAACAGTAAATGCTCGTTAACCACATGCAACACTGAAATATGAAGGAAAATATCTAACAGCAAATTCGTCTATCAGTTTGTACCTTACAGCGTTTCGGAATTAATTGAACTACCTTCAATGCCAAAAGACATACCTCCATTTAATAGAGGTTTAACCTCCACCCTCCCTGCCATGGAGAATTTTTCTTTATCAAATTTTCAATTCATAAAATCAAACTACCACAGCATGTAATTAAATCTAACTTGATCAAGAAAGGTGTTAAAAATAAGGTGTTATCAAACTTGTTTAAAATTTGCTCGCCCTAGGTGTTATTCACTCCCAAAATCATTCTAGAGTCTAAAGACAAATTTGTTGAAAAATTTTGCAGAATTTTTAAGTAACGTTTACATAAGTAAATTTGAACTATCAGGTATGTATGAGAAAATTGAGTATTTTTTACTGAAAAATCTACATCATTTTTATTTCTTCTATGGAACCGAGCCTTCTAATTGCTTTCCGCCAATTTATAAATTCCTTAAAGGAAATTTTCCGCTGAACAACTTTGTCGAAGACCGTAACCTTGTATCTTATTAGACAAAAAAGTTATAAGCTGTTTAACAGGGGCATGTCTTTTGACATTGATAAACAATACATTCAATTCCTTAAAAAAATAATAAATTAGCACAAAAACCATCAGCAGACTCGATAGCACAGAAAAAACAGAAATGATGTCGATTTTCCAGCACAAAATATCAATTTTCCTATACAAACCTAAAAGTTCAAATTTACTCATGTAAACGTTACTTGAAAATTCTGCAAAAAATCATGGGTGAGTTTGGAACTTAAACGATGTTTTTAAGACCCCATGGTTTGAGAAATTCGAAAATGACCCCAAGTTGACTCAGTCTACTACATAACCCTTTTCTCTTTTAACTGAGTGAATTAACGTCACAACTTTAAAGAGACATAACTTTGTTCGTTGTTGTTCAATCGAAAAGCTATGAACATCAAACAGTGGGCAATTATTTTCTCTACAACTTACTTACAGATACCAATATGCTATTTCCACAGAGATAACAGGAAAGCTAAGTAATATGTACAGAAATAAAAAATGGTCAATTCTAGCGTGAATTCACATCACAAAAGTAATCGATCACAACACAAACAACTTAGTATAAGTTAAATGCCTCAATAAAACTACTTGTAAATAAATAAAAAAAAACAACTCAAACTTTTTAAAGACCAATTTTTATTCAATTAGAAGGAAATTCAATTTGCGACCGTTTGCTCGTATTTTTTCATTTTCAAATAAATTGGTTGACTTCTAGAATGATAACAGTTCCGAAAAGTCCGGAAAAAACGATTTCATGTCACGGTGGAATGTGTCTATAGTTAGAGCTCAAAGCATTTCATTTTAGGACAAATAGAACGTTGACAAGTCGTAACAATTTCTTTAAATAAATTTTTAATCACGATGACTTACAATACTTTACAATATGTTGTAGCCATGTGACTGATGATTACTACTGGAGACAGTAAAAACAAGCCCCAAAAATCAATTTGATTGATTAAAAAATCTAAAATTTCAAAATATAAATCATGAAACATACCGCAAAGTAAAACGCTCTTCATAAAAGCAATTCCAGCCTTTTAGTCAGACTTTTTATTTCTGTTTTTTGTGCTTCTTAACTATCAGTTCCACATCAATTGTTCAAAAATTGCGTAGTATTTTATAGTTGAAAAATATTCTCTTTAAAATGTTAAAAATTAATCTTCTTGTTAACTCTATTCCACCCAATTTTTTTTACCTGTTCAAGTTCTAGGAGTGCCAGATTGACACTCCTGACCAAAACTGTTATACCTATTTTGTTCTCAACAGATTTGATCAAAATTTATAGAGATATGACTTAAATAAAATTCTCATCGTCTAAAAAAACATCTGCGATAAAAAACCAAATTCTCAAAAAAAATTTACTTTATGCCTGGGAAAGCTGAAGTTGTTGCGCACAATTACCAATAAATACTTTTTTGATTTTTTTTTTTTAAGATCATAACCACAAAAAATGAAAAAAGTGGTGCAAATCCGTAATTTTTAAACGATGAACCAACAAAATTGTTTCAGTCACAGTAGAAATATTTTGAAAGGTGGATTGGAAAGTTCACATAATTTAATACTTTTTGGCGTTGTTGAATTTTCAGAATACGAAACATAGATTTTCTAACACTTAAATTTAGCTTCACACAGGATTTTGAGTATTTTAATTCAAAACTTTCGGAAATGATATTCAAGTTACATTACGAGGTTTGAAACTCTATAAATTTTGTATAAATTGGTTGAAAAACCAGAGAGATGTGGCGATTTTTAGCGAAGAGTGTCACTTTAGATTCCAAAAGGGAATTTGTTGCCTGTGTTTTCAGGAAGCGTCCATTAAAAAGTAAAAGCGCAAAATTGAGGATTAAATGAATTTATTGAGGGTCTCAAAAGATTTTTTTAATTGTATATGCTTGAAAAAAGTGCCAAGCTCTCAAACTTCCAATACCGTCATATTGACACTCAAATTGACAATGTCAAATTCCCTATTCAGTCATTTTGACCATTTTGGTTTTGCAACTGCAGAACTCATGGAGTTTGTTTACCACCAAACCAAATGCAAATATTCTTATGTTTATAAACAAATTCATTGAGCACCCGCGCACTCCTCGCCTAGTTACTGTGAAAGTCGGTGAACATTGTGTTTCTAAAAAGCTTGATCCAGCATTTGGTTACAAAACAATTTACCAAATTTTAAAGCATGCTTTGACATTTCAAACTTTTGAGCTCTGAAATCATAATGACACTTTTGTTTTAAATAAATATTAAACAAAAGTGAAACAAAAGTGTTATTGTGCATTCAGAAGTCTGAATCTTAACTATGAATTATAAAACATGCCCTTTAGAATAGCAATAAATATGTTTTACATATTTATCTCCTTTTTTGAATTGACATCATTATTGGATTCATCACTAAGAAATGCGAAAAATGATTCAAAATATTAACTTAAAAGCTTGATTTTGAACTGGTTTTTTTTTAAATAAGTGTATTTTTTAATTTCAGTGTTTGCAACCTAAATTTATTTTATTTTTATACAAATCAATGCCTAATGCTTATTTAATTTCCATTCTATTTTCAAAAACATGCATTTTCAATGTTAGTTTCCAGTGATGAACATATTTTAAATAAAAAAATAATTACTACAAATACTCTGTTGTGGCCTACTTGGTTGAATGATTCAACTGAATCAAAGCAATCGAAACAATCCTTTTAATTCAACCACGGTAAATGAAAAGTTCATATACCAGTATTTCGATAGCAACTTACTACCTTCTTCAGTGAACGTTTTCGATTCGATTTCGATTCGATTAAATTTTATTTACCATCTACAGTGAAAGCTGAAAGAATTTGATAATCAAAAAACGATTTCAGTTCTGATTTGAACCACTGCAAAATTATTAAAAATTTGTATGTCTCACCAAGAATTCTAATTTGAATTCATGATTATGATAAAAATTATGATAAATATTTTGCCACATTCAAGATACCAACAGTTCAAGATTCTAACAACAAATAAAATGAAATTAAATTATATTGTTATTGAGACAAAATCTTAAATAAATTTCATATTTTGGTGTCAAAAACGATTTTTTTAAGTCTCTTTATAAATTGTTGGTTTTACATCTGAATTTTTTCTTACCTAATATTTGAACCAAACCTTGAGTAATATTTGTTTGTATAAGAAATATTTATTCTAATCTTCTTAACTATGATTGCTTTTTTTTAATTTATTCAATTTCGGTTCACTGATTATTTTGTTTTGAATTTTAATGCTGGTTTGAACGAAATTTTAATAAAGAATAGAATTATTTAATGTAATTAAATTTCAAGCAATTTTTTACCTTAGAAAAAGGAAAACTATTTTGTAAAATTTATAATGAATTGCTAGAAACAAACATCAATTCTGTATAATTTGTATTTCATATGTATTTCTTTACCAACTAACTTGCGAAATTATTTATAAAGAATTTTTACAGATACCGGTGAATATTATGTTCTTTCAATAAGAGAATTTCAAGATTAGTAAAATCAAAGGTGGATAGAAGAAGATAAGTTGTAAATTTCAGGTTTTGAGTAAATTAAACAAACGATAATCACGGTGATGAATCTTCATTTAATAAAATTATTTGTAATATTTTTCATTTTCCATTATACTTCATATATCTTTATTTAACCTTGTGTGTTCAACCTATCAAGGAGGAAGATAGTTTTGGGAATCAATTTTCATATTCATTGAGCGTTTTGGGTAAAGTTGTTATTGCTTACTAAATTTGAATTTCAAAACCCAACATCCACCCACCCCCATGAACGCACGGACCTGCTTCTATCCAACATTTGTTGCTGGCAGTTGAAAAATTCTGGGTGATCAGAGAAGTTTATTTTCCATAAGTAGTAAAAATTTGTTGATGGTTTTTGATAACCTACTTGGCTATTTTACAGAATTTGGAATCAGGCAGTTAGGACGGACAGGCAGCTGCTAAACAGACTCAACAATTAAAATTTTTGCTTCGATGTTGTTAGCATTTCTGCGACAGTGTTTTGTGTTAACGAAATTAGTAAATTAAATTGAAACTTTTATGAAAATAACGTGAATTTTGTTTGCTAAACGAGCTCTATTTGAACCTGAAACTTACGACGATTTTCGTAGATTCACACGATTTACATGATTTTCAGAGATTGAAAAATCTATGTCCATGGTCATGTAACTTTCATGTGAATAGTTTTTTGAGTGCACGGAATTTCTTAAGTTATACCTAAATTTATCCCAAAAAAAAAAAGATTTAAAAATCTTAAATCACATAGATTACGATGTGAATTTTACTTTTCATATCATGGCTTTTTATTGTTTCTTTAACACAAATTTAAAAATACAATTTTTCACATTTTTATTTAAAAAAATATTCGAATTCGGTACTTCCTTAAACGAAGGTTAGGTTAAATTTATAGTGAAAACCAGATCATGTTACACACCGATTCTGTCTGCTCTCGATTTGTCACCTTTTTCACCCGATTTTGTCGTCACATATAAATAAATCCAAAAAAAAATTCAATATTGACCCGTAATAAAGTTGGATTGAAGATGAAAAAAAAAACCTGCAAATGTCATCTTTCTAGAGACAGAAATGATGTCATTTTCACGATTTATTCACTCCAATTTTTATCCAGGATATTGTACTGCATCTTAAGGATTGTGCATCCAGAAACATACTGTTTTTAACCAAATGGTTTTAAATTCTGATCCATATAGAATTCGCAAGTCACGACATGCAACTAATTTTTTTTACAATGTTTTGGGGTTACATATTTAGAATGGCAGTCGAAAGGTCGAATCATGGTTGTCACAATTGGAGGTTTACAAAAAAGGAGACCATCTGAGCATTTCAATTCGTCGTTCAATTAATGTGCAATTATCTAGTAACAATGAATATGTGACAGATACTTGAACATGTTTATTTATGGGTTTCCTTATGACAACCAGCTATTTAAATAAGCATATTTGTGAGCGCTCAAAAGATTTTTTTTTGTGACGAAACGAAAATAATGAAAATTAGGAAATGGTTGTGCATTTTTCACTGCATTAACAACAGATTTGTGTACGAGTTGTAGCATTTTTCACTGTTGATATGTACAGCACTGTAGGTTAAGTCGATTTTCGGTCATTTTTAATTTCTCAGCAAGAGAAGTCTAAAAAGTTTGAATTTTGTGCAAAAAATTATGGACAAGTTTTGAATCAAAACAAAACTTTCCACACGCCAGCACCTGTTTCCCAAAATCGACTCAGTTTTATACTCAGGTTACAAAAGTTAAAATCCTGATCAGGAGCCAGGATCATGATCAGAACCCAGAATTATGACCCGAAATAATGACCAGGAGAAATATCAGAATATGGATAAGACTTGAAAATTGTTTTGTGTTGTGCATTTTTCATTTTGTACAAATTCAAAGAATTTATTTGTTTTCATTTGAAATTAGGGAGAACAATATTCCTGGATTTTTTTTCAACGTGAAATTAAATTAAAATTATACCATTATTTCGTGATCTACATATGTATATTCCCAACCGCACAGTTTTACAGTAGATTACACATTTTAAGTGCCTAATTTATATTGAAGATTTGTATCTTGGCACATTTTGGAAGTACGCAAGAAATATATAAAACATATGAAATATTAATTTTCTAAGCTTAAACGCTCCAGATTCCAAGCTCAATTAATTAATCAAAAAGGATGTTTCTAACAGAAACTTTTGAATATTTTATCAAGTAAAAACGACCTCAAGTGGTAATTTGTACATACTGAAAGCGTAAGCAAAGTCAAAACACGAGGAAACAATGAAAAATTTTCAATTCACTCCCCTGCTAAAGTTCGCATCCTTCAAAACGTGGTTTCCTGGAAGCCAGAATTTAATTTGCTCGTACATGATCTCGTCGTACCAACAGGCAGCAGTGATGCGATAATATCCCATCAGACCACATCTAAGGCCTTCCATAGCAAAAGGCACCAAAACAAATATTGACTCCATTTTGCCGACGACAAACAGGCTCCGATGTAGCAGCAACACATAATTTATTGCCTCCTGGTATCTTCTTCTGGTTGGTGGGAGAAAACCACCGGTTAAGAAAAAAAAAATGTTACTAGAGCTAAACATAGCTACGGGAAAACACCAGGACGTGTAACAAAATCTAAGAGAGAAGAGAAAAAAATGGCCGCTTGATTGCAGATTTTTATTATCCATTCATCATTCATCGTTCAGCTGCTGCCGCCATGCCACGGATTTGAACAGAGAGAGGGTTGGTCCGTACACCTGTTCAAGCCCACCTTTAGCGAATATTCTACCAAAAGCACAACCTGGGTCGGACGGAATTTTGCTCTGGCTCCTTTCATCCTGAAGATGCAATAATGTACCGCCGAATCGTTCGTTACTACCCATTGGATGTAGGCAACTTACGACGTCCTGCCTGATCATTTCTCGTACGTATGTGTAGGTGGATTTGAACTGGCTCAAAGTTGACGTACGTGCAGGCTAATAAAGTTGGTGTATCCGTCCCATGTCCCAGGTTTTGCCCTCCCTTCCCAGTCTCTCGGATAGGCTGTTAAAAGACTAGCTTCCCAGACTTCCGGCAAAAAAGTTATAGTTTGTCGTTCTTCCATATGTGCATACCTAGTCGGTATTTCCATCAGGCGCACTCTGTTCATGCAAGTAAGTTGCAATTTTCAGCCTCCTCCATCTGTGCCTAAGTATCCCTCTCTGTGTTCTGTAAATTCTTCCACATGGATTCTTACATGAACTAGAATCTTAGCAACGTGTACTAGCCCGGGTATGTGAGCAATCATTGCATTGCGGTGATGAAGATAACATAAACATATGAATTGTGGTGGAAGCCAACCTTCCTTACGTCGTGCGGTTCACCACATCCTGTTGGAGATGTGTACGTACATATGGGTGTTTCCATGTCCTTTGGCAAATGGTTATTTTAGTATGAAGGGTAATTGCTTCATGGTTAGTTGCTGCATTGGATGTCACTTCATGGGCAAATATTTATTCTAGCCTTCCTCATTCTACGAACAGGGAAATTCTAAAAAACCTACTTTTAATAGCCAACAGGAACCAATATGTTACACACCTGAACACCAACTAGCTGTTATGTTTTCTCAGTTTTGTGAGCACACTTATGACAATGTTATGGAACTCGAAATGTTGTGATTTTTCCAAGAAAAAACAATGTCAAAGCAAAGGTTTAGGTTTACTACGCTGTGCAACATTTTCGAGCACATTTTCTGGAAACAACTTCCATCATTGGTAGTTTTGAAGTCGACATGGACTCTTACGAAACATCCAAAGGATTGTTTTCAATCTCATCAATAAGATACTTTTTGCTTTTCCAGATTATTGGTACTGAAATTTAATATTTTAATACTAAAATAATTGTTATATGATTGATAAATTTATATCCCTCGGAACTTTGCCTTTATATCATCAACAAGATTGTAGATAAGAATAACTTTTCATGAAATGTAGAGTAAACTATTTACAAAAACTTCATCCAGTGTCTCCTTTCCGACATTCTCTTCGAGACCTGCTGCCTTGGAGTTTTCGGAAAGGTCGTCGAGTTTGCGTGCCTGCATGCCTTGTTGTCTTTGGGAGAGCAAAACAATATCTTCTGCCAGTTCAAGGTCGTTCAATTGCTCTTTACTCGAAGGATACCACGCCAACCCTCGGTTTTGGTTACGTTTAGAAAAACACGGTCTTATCGTCATCTTAGATTTTTAGGATAACATTGCAGAGTACTTTGAGAGTTTTACAGATCAAAGTTATCCCACATCAGTTATCGCACTCTCTCAGATCTCCATTCTTCAGAACCTTAACGAGAATATGTCAGCGAAAAGACGGTGCCATATTTTAGCTGACAAGGCAGGGTCGTCTATGAGAATTTCAGCAGTAATGCAATCAATCCCAGGCGCTTTGTTGGATTTCATGTCTCTGATTTCCACTTCAATGTCAGCCAGTAAGGATGCTCCCGAGTTGACGCCATTGATGCGACTTACTGTTGGCGCTTCGGACTGCGGGTTCTATTGGTCATCGCTTTTTTTTACTCGAAAGAGTTGTTCAAAATCCTCAGTCCATCGTTTTAGCTGATCTGTTTGAACTATCTACAGCTGACCTGCTGTCTTTCACCGGCATTCTAGCATTAGTCCTTTTGCCACTAAGGCAGCGAAAAAAGTCAGAAAGCAATCGGTTATCTTCAATGGCTCTTTCTCCCTCTTCGGTTAGGAAGTTTGTCCAGGCTCTCTTTTTTCGTCTACTCGCGTCTGTGTCTTCTTTCATTTCCTTCAATTTGCCTTTCTCCGATCGTCGATCACCCTTCAAGTTTTATCCGAAATCCATTCACTTCTTCTCCCACAAACTTTACCGAACGTACAGTTGCGTTCAGAAAAGAATGAAATCGCATGAAGCAGCGCACCCACTTCCAACTTTGACAAGCTGCCATTTCTATCTCGGTTTATATTTTTTCATGAAAATTTCACACAATCTAGTTCAACTATCCAACTAACATTCCACAAAATTTGAAGTCATTACAATGAGGGGAAACAAAGATACAGCTATTCCCGTAAAAAAGGCAAATTTGGAATCGCTTCACTAAATTTGCTGACAATGTTTATTTAACCCTCATCCGCATTAGATTTTATTACCCTAATCAGCACTAGGAGTGTAAATTTGACACCACAAGCTCAAATCGTTATAACTTTTGGCGTGTTCAACCGATTTAAACATAACTTATATCAATAGAAACCTTGTAATGTCAGTAAAATATGTTTGGAACTAAAGTTACTTGTTTTCTCGTTATTCAGCATGAAAGAAAAAAAATCCGAAAAAACATGCCTCACGAAAGCTGCTGTAGTTCATATGTTACACGTCCAAAAAAATATTCAAAAAAGTGGAAATGCACGACACGCATCGTTATTTCGTCTGTCGGCTTCGCTCTCTGCCCGAATCACCACCCACCGTACCTACTCGGAGAGCAAACAAACACGATTTGCTGGACGCGGTGCTTGTAGTTCTAGAAATTCAGGAATGATTTTACGTTTATAATTTTCATATTTTTGTGAAATCTCACAGCGTGAATTGTAGCACCTCACTAGAATTTAGATTAAATGTGCTTTCCAATGAATATACTCTTGATTGGTCCAAACAAAGTAAAAGCACTGATAATCTGGGTACAACCTGACAGTGGACCACAAAAACAGATGAAATTTCAATTTGTAAAAAAATCGCGCAAAGTAGTGAACTTTGAAAATTTCCAGTTAATTCAATTTTTGTTGCATCAAAAATCTAAAGACAGCAAAATGTTGGAATTTTAATATATTTTGTAGTTATATTTTTTTCAAAACTCTATCATCGCTCAAACAGTATTTACTAGCAATCGAATGAAAAGTAGGTTTTTTAGTCCTTTTTTTTAAACTTTTTGTGACCATTTCATTAAAAAAAATTGAAAAAAAAATTTCTTGTCGTCATGATGTAGGCATTAACTTCAGCTTTCATATGCATAAGGCAAATATTTTTTTGGACGTGTAACATATGAACTACAGCAGTTTTAGTGAGGCATGTTTTTTCGGATTTTTTTCTTTCATGCTGAATAACGAGAAAACTTGTAACTTTAGCTGTATATAATGTTCTAAACATATTTTACTGACATTACAAGGTTTCAATTGATATAAGTTTTATATGAAGTTCATAATAATTCAAACGACTTAAATAGATTTTACTTTTGTGGTGTCAAAATTACACCAAAAGTCGGAAAAGGGAGTTTTTTTGTCCAGGCTTCCAGGGTTCGTCCATAAAAAAGTAAAGATGCAATATTGAAGAACTTTTGAATTCATTCAGGGTCCCTGAAGAAATTTTTGTATTTTGAAGCTTCTGAAGAAAGTTACAAGCCTTCAAACTTGCAATGGTGTCAAAATGACACCCTAATGCGGATGAGGGTTAAAAAACTTGAAATTTGGCCCAAAGATGTAAAAATGATTGATCTAATACCAGGCCAAGTTTCGTCAAAATCGATTAATGTGATCAAGAATAGTGCTGGGTTGAAGATGAGGTTCATAATCGCCCAGCAGACGATTTCATTCTTTTTTGGACGGATGTTTGTATGGAAAGCATCGTTATCTATGTATTCTTGGTATTTTCTTTCAAAAATCCAACATTTATTACAAAGAATGTTGTAAATTGATAAAAAACATCATTCTTGCTTTGTTTAGAAATAGAACTTGTTCCAACAGAGCTGGTATTGGAACAAAATAGCGAATAGAATGTTCGTTTTAATCGTTGATCAAATTTGTATATTGGTATAATTAGCAGGTCATTTCTGAAACTCTCTTCTTCTTATTTTGAACCCTGTTGAAACATTTTCTCCTTTGAAACAAAGTACAAATGAAGTTTTTAGCAACTTACAACATTCTTTGTGAACATTTTTGGTTTTGTTAAAGAAAAAACCAAGAATACATTGATTACGATGCTTTCCATACAAACATCCGTCCGAAAAAGAATGAAATCGTCTGCTGGGCGATAATGAACCTCGTCTTCAACCCAGCACCATTTTTGATCACGTTCATTGATTTTGACGAAACTTGGCCTGGTATTAGATAAAACATTTTTACATCTTTGGACCAAATTTCAAGATGAAAATTGTCAAAGAAACGGCAAATTTAGTGGAGCAATTCCAAATTTGCCTTTTTTACTGGAAAAGCTGTATCTTTGTTTTCCCTCATTGTAAAAATTCCAAATTTTGTGGAGTGTTAGTTGGATAGTTGAACTAGATTGTGTGAAATTTGCATGAAAAAATATAAACCGAGAGAGAAATGGCAGCTTATCAAAGTTGGAAGTGGGTGCGCATCTTCACGCGATTTCATTCTTTTTTGAACGCAACTGTACCATGGTTTGTCGTGAAAGAGACATTCTTGATTTCACTGTTCATAGACTGTTCTGTCTATTGGCAATTCCGGACCTCAGGATTCAAGCTGGTCAACGTATTCCTTTTTTACCTCTGGATTCTCCAACCGTCTGGCGTCGTAACAACATCCGACTTTCTCTTTCACCAACGAAGAGGTGGTGATCAAATTCACCCAGCAAATATTTTTGTAGCTATATTCTTATGATGTTTTGATGTACGTTCCATACACATTATAGAATGATCATAGAAATTTTGGAAATACAATATTTACCTACCAAAGTGGAGGCAATATACATTCATAAATTTCATTTTCTAAAGCGACAAAAACAACACCAATTGGGCGTTATCTAACACCTTATTCGCACATATCGGAAGAATGCAAGAGAGCGCAAGATTTTCCTCTCATAGCCTTCAAATTGTTGCCAGCGACAATATTTTCCAGTTCTCTTGTTGGTCACAAATATTAGTCAATTCCCATATGATTATTAGCCATCTGGATGCACTGCTGGTAGCAGAGCAACCAGGTTCGAAATTTACAAACATGGCGAACTTTCTTTTATATCCGATTTAAACTGACCTCAGACGACATTTAAAAAAAAACAATCTTTTCATTATGCAGGTGGAAATGCGGCTCGCAAAACCATTGTAACGACTTTGATTACCATTTTTGATTTGATTTCATATTTGCTGGGCAATGTCTGCGCTACGTTTGTTGCGGACATTTTTAGCTAATCCAAATGTGGTCAATTTTATTTTCTATTCGGCCATCTCAGGATACCCAAAAGTAACCTTATGGGCTGGTCGATCGAGGGAGAACGATCAACATGTTGTTGTTGCCACAAAATTCTACAAACAGCTCTCCGTTTTCGCTCATCTTTCCTAGACCATGGTGCCCCATGATACGTTCAGAATACGTTCTCAGAAATCGATAGAGCATGCAAAAAATTGATAGTTTGGGCACCAAACTTAGACTAAACGGTTTATTTCGGCGACACTCGAAAAACAACGAATATTCTCATTCGGGTTGTCTACCGAGATATAGGCAACGAATCCTAAGCAACGTTACCACATGTACAGATTTTTCTGTAATCATACAGATTTTTTTTTCAAATTTTGGAAACCAAGAATCTGTATATACAGATCACAGATTATTGCGAATGCATATGGATTTCATATAGATTTATAGTCCCCGGAAGTTTTACACATTTTACTATTTATTAGGTACAGATTATGCCCGCGGTGAACAAAATTTTTAACTAGTAATGACCACCGAATGTATGAAAACATATTTTTAAACAATCTTTCCACAAGCATATCCGATGCGAACTTTTTTCCAATATAAAAACGTATTGTGCTGTTCACAAGCTTCAAGTGAGGCACAGTTTGATTAAAGCCTCGGCCACCCAGTCTTTAGATGGACAATCAAGTGTATGAAGTTGGTCTATAAAACCAAACCCTATGAAAAGAGTCAGCTTTTTGTAATAAATATTTGTTAAATTTAGGTAAGAAACCTTCTAACATCTCTCTGTTCTCAAATATAAATCATTATTGATTAAATTCGGGAAATTGAAAGGAAATTTTGCGAGATGAAAAACCACGATAAAAGTGATAAATTGTTGTGTTATTGTTGTGTTATCGAGAATTTCTGCAAATAATGGATTTTCTTAATTAAATTGATTTAAAAAATCATGTTTCAATGAGTTTATCATTTATTCCTACCTTTTTGAAGCACTCAGAATCCAAATAAGCAATACAGATTTAAATACAGAATTTTAAGATTCTTTACAGATTAAATAGATTTTTAAGCTTGAAAATTCAGATGTGGCAACGCTCGTGCGGAGTCATTTTGAATCACACACTCGAACGGTGTTGTCTAGAAGCAGTTTATCCGCATGTTTTTTTTATGCAGGGGAAAGTCGGTAAGAAGGACACAGCGGGTAAAACGGACATTTTCAATATTTCGAAAATTACGATGTTTGGCACAAATCTAATGATGGGAATATGTTTGTCTAAGTGTATCAGTGTGTATCAGTGTCTAAGAAAATAGCCCATAACTCGCTACATTATCGGAAATATCATCCGTTTTCAACGATGGAATGTTTGTTAAGCTTCTCATAGACCACCTGGAGTAAACCCAGCGAATTTTGGTCAACGAGCTTGAGCTACAAACGTTTTGAAAAGAATGTTGCTAGGTTGGGTAAGACGGACACTTCAACGTCGGATAAAACAGACACGTACATAAGTTTCTTCATTTATTTCTAATTTTTCGTCGGTCTGGTCCTCCAAATGCCTTCACAAGACTCTGGCAAGAGCTATTGTCGGCCGAAAAGCACTCTGCATCTCAAACAGGCCATTAAAACTGTAAAAAGTAGAACCCCGGTTAAGGAAGGGCTTACAAAATACGGAATTCCAAAAACCTATTTCACTACAGGATTCGGACCAGTTGGTTCCGTTTTGGTTTATAATCATTCTCAAATGTTCAATTTACAAAATTATGTACTTCAACAGGAACTTTTCCGGCAAAATCTAACTTTCCTTTGCTGTGCCCCATTTTTAAAAAGTGTGATTTGCAAGCATATTTTAGATATCTTTAAAAACTGTTTAGAAGAAGGCAATTTACTGATGCCAATGGTAAATGCGTTCGCAAATAACATAAACTGCTCATCTGCACGAAAACAGCGATGAAAAAAGCAATATCAAACTTTCTATTGCGATTCTACCTTAGGGTTTCCGTCTTATCCGACTTCCCCATACGCTTTCAACACTGAAAATCAAAAGTTCCCAAACTTGAGAACTTCCACTCCCCAAACCTGAGCTTAATATTAACAACTCAAGTTTGGGAAGAAATCAAAGCTTGTTTTTTATGAGGGGTTTTTTGATGTTGGCAAATCTGCTTCTACTACCTCCATCGTGGCAGATCTACGTTTGAAGGGTAAGTTCAAAGCGAAGAACTGTTTTTTGGAGGATAATTTTATTCCTGCTTCATTCGTAGAAAGCCTCACATATACGTTGATGTAACAGTCAATCCCAACAGCTCTTCGGTGGTCGAGCAGTTAGCATCTTTTGATGGTAATCGCAGCGCTACTGCAGGTACGGGTTTCGATTCCCGTACTCACAATTTTTTTTTGCTTTTGATTTCAGATGATATCAGATTGATATCAGATTTTGGGGATGAGTTCTCTTTCAAGAGCTTAACTTTGGGCTAAGCCGTCAATAGACAAACCAGTAAGGAGGGAGTTTCATTCGGGTGGTGGGGAAAGTTCTCAAGTTTGGGTATTTTCGAAGTTCAGCGAATCGGAGCAGTCGGCTTCTGAGGCAAACACGAGTCCCGAAGGAAAACATACGCATGAATTATTTCATGGCACTCACCCGAGGCACGCATATGGTGTGTTCCCCACTTCCTAATCCTACTAATGAGATGCAAAATCGCCAATGAGATCGTTACGATCGCTCTGGCGATTTGAGTTCTCTCTCAGCCGATTGATGTTAACTGGGAAGTCCTGATTATTGGAGCCAATCTTTGCTTTGAAGTCGCCTAAGTGGATTTGAATGTTACCCTTTGGAATTTCTACAATAACGCTGTTAAATTGAGTGTAGATTAAGTCTCAGGTAGCAACACTACAGACTACTATTTCTTGACCCTGCTAAAAGTACTTCTGTTCAAATCTACAAAGCTCAATACCCACAAACATCAATCAAAAAGAACCATTAAACACCCCAATCAATCCAAAAGTATCCCGAAACCCTAATAGTTGATTAAATGAGAAAAGTATTATTTAAACAGAAATCAAACAAATCCCTCTCTTATGAAGTACCAAAAAAAAGATAATGTTAGTTCGGCCAACAGCATCATGATGATAACTGACAGAAAGTTTCTGTGTTTCTGAGAACAATAAAACACAGGATTGATTTTTCATTCTCCTGGAACTCATTTTTCTATACTTCTGGAGGTAAGGAAACTAAAACCAACTGATCCGGTCGATAGTACGACATTTTCAGATATTTGGCTTCGGTAATCGATTGCCGGTATTCTACGGATTGATGCAACAACGGTAGAACAATTAGAAGTTGGTTCAGCGAAACATCAGCAGAGTTATGATTGCGAAAAAAATTAAAAATAAAAAAAAAACTTCCATAATCTCTAATCCAAATGAATCTAGAGTTTAGAAAAATGCAATTCAAAATAATTGTAGAGAGCTTTCGAGCTTAAACTTTGCTTAACATTTAAAATAATCTCCTCAGTTGATAATAACACTGACTGACTGAAATGCGCACACTTTGAAATCCGATTTAATTAAGCCATTTCCTCCTGTGGCACTTTCTGTTCTGATATTTTAAGCATCCGTCCCGATGATGGTAATAAAAAAGTATACGAGAACTGGAAATGCTTTAATAATAAAAATGGACCATCCAACCAACCAGCTAAGAGCAACAGCACAGCAGGACGGCATCATCATCGTACTCATTCGCCATAACTAGTCGCCATTATAACACCTTGGTCAGGTGTGTTTGTGTGTGAGTGGGTGTGCGCCACAGAGCCTTATCCTGGAAAATGATGTCGAGAAAGTGCTTTCCTGCTCAACCACAACACCCACCCATTCACACCAACTTTCATCCCCAATTCTTCATCTTTCTCCAGTAGTCATCCAGAGAGAGTCGTCGTCGTCATCGTCGTGCGGTGAAGCAATAAAAAGCTTCCATTTTCGAGGTTGTGAACCCCCGACCCGACTAAACTGCACCGATGGGCTCGTTGGAATCCTTTTAAAAAAATATGCTTATCGTCCACGAGACGCGCGGCTCGGCTTTTGACGCGAGCACTCCGGCGTTTTTTCATCCGGGTGCGGAAGCTCTCACTTTAGAAGGCCGGGTCGATTTGTACAAACCTAATAAAAACATTTCTGATCATATGACCTTATGATTTTTATCAAAAATGTTTAATTGATTTTTTTTTAAATATTATCTTACTAGCTGGCCCAGGGTGCTTTGCTACATTTTCCATAAAAAATGAAATTTGTAAAATTGATTTAATTTTTTTTAAGGTATCATTTTGATCCAATTCAGAATAAATCAGAAACAACCATTTTAAAATGAGATCTGCAGCTGGAAATGTTTTCGTCTTATTTAGAGAAACTTAATCAATAAGTTTGTTTTACGAGATTTAATTTTTTTTTAGTTTTTGTAAGTTTCATGAGTTCTGTAATTATGCCAAAATTTATTTTTTGTTGGTACGGATTCTCTACCCTCTCCCTCTTCCAAAGTAAGAGCGCTAAATGAATGGCTCATGAACTTTCATCAAAAAATTGTTATTATCCAATAACGTCTCATGCCACATTTGGCTCCAGCTGTTAGATAATTTTTCAAGATATGACAAAAAAATATGAAAAAACTTGTCTCCTTTCCTACTACGAAAAAGTGTGTTTTTAAGAAGAAAAAAACGGTGATTTATACCCAAATTCTGTTACGCTTTTCTGTGATTTTTTTCCTCAACGTTTCATTATAAGTCATCAACTAATCGATTGATTCATACAATTTTCTTGAAGAAAAACAATAAACATTACCAATATCATTACATTTCATAAATTATTGTCAGGAATCCAAAGTATATTTTAACAAGTCGTACATAAGAACGCTGCAAACATTTATGGAAATTTCTAATTTATTAATTTTATCACTTGGAACAATTTTTCGTTATGTGTCTTTTCTGCCGAAAAAAGCAATTAAACTTTTGGAAGCTATTTATTAATATATGGAAATTTGCATGGAAAACCGACAGTTTGCTTTCAAAAATAATAAGAGATATACTGAAAGTAAAAAACATACTTTGGATTTAAATATTCCTTGGTTTTTGCAGTACATTTCATGTGAACAGACCACAAATATTACTTGTACCCCAGAAAAGATGTACGATATTATCAAAAGAAAGTTGTTTAACCCTAATCTGCTCTTGAGCTTCTTCGGAGACCCTCAGTGAATTCTTGAAATCTTTAATTTTGCATCATTACTATAAAATGGATGCACCTTCAAAGCCTAGCCAAAAAAAACTCCTTAAACTGGTCCTTGAGTATCAATTTGACCCTCCTCGCTTAAAACCGTTATATCTCTTTTATTTCTCAACTGGTTTATATTAAATTTAAATAATATTCAGCTACAATACTTCAGTTTTTCGTTATTCAAGGTCTAAGAAAAAATCCAAATAACATGCATCGAAAAAAAACAGTTGATCAGCTCAGCAATGCTCAAAAAATATGAAACTTAGTGACCAAGAAAGATGAAGTTGAAATCAATACGGTTCGCTCAAGGATATATTTTTTAGAAATTCGTAACCACAAAAAATGCAAAAAGTGGTGAAAAACTGTACTTTCAATCAATGTCAAAATTGTTTAAGTCCCGCCAGATGAATTTTGATAAAAGGATTGAAAAGTTGACGTAATTTGGCACATTTTCGCATCTTTAGATTTTCAAAATACGAAACACAGAATTTTGGACGAATTTTCAAAGGTACTTGCTGTTCGAACTTTTTGTCAATTTGCAATTTCTCAGATTTTCGAAGTTTTAAATTCAACTTTGCACTGGATTTTGAGTACATTAACGCAAAATTTCCGCAATTTCACACAAAATTCTAATTGTCAAAATCAATAGCGCTGCAATACTGTACTCAAATTTGATAAATAAAATACTAAAAGTAAATCTATAAAATTACCAACACAAACTATGATTTGATCGGATTTTGCCGCCCAGTCCCACTCTCATTTGAAAACGAACGATCAGCTGCTAGCGGTAGCAAGATTGCGAAATCACAGAAAAATCTATAATTTCACAAAACTTTGAGCAAATTTCACAGATTCCGTGTCATAGGGCAGAGCATTTGGAAAATATTCACAGATTTTAAACATATTTTTAAATTTTGCACGTATTTAACATATTTTTTTATTTTTAACGTTGTTTTGATAAAATATGATAAGATTAGTAATGTTCATTGATTTTAATGAAGTAAAATGTAAAAAAGTTCAAATTTTTCATGACTTTTCAAAGAAATTTATGCAATTTCCATCACAGAAAACCATTACAGAATTTTTGGTAAAATCACAGAAATTCATTTTTTTTTTGCAAAAGCACAGAATGTTTCTCGGCAACCATGAGCGGTAGTTTGCGCTGGTTTGGGAATTTTCAATAAGTATATTTATATTTATCATATTTTTGAGTATCGCTGAGCTTATATAATTATACCACTAGAACTACTGGAATCTCACGTGAATATACTGTAAATCCAGTGCAAAGTTGAATTCAAGATTTAGAAAATCTGAAAAATTGCAAATCGAAAAGTTAAAAAATAAATCAGCTACCTTTGAAAATGTGTCGAAAATTCTGCAGGTATTTGATATTTTGAGAATCTAAAAATGCCAAAATGAGTAAAATTACGTCAACTTTCCAGGTCACTTTTTAATAAAGCTACTATGAACTCAACAATTTCACCGTTTATTGATTGGTACAGTTTTACACCATATTTTTATATTTTTTGTGGTCACCATCTTAAAAAGCTCATAAACAATATATTCTAAGGCTGCCAGATTGCCTGGATATTCTATACAAAATTTTGGAACAGTCTGGCCTGGCCAGGTTGCTACGATTTTATTTAAAGAAAAGCCCGAATTTTGCCTGGTTCGATTCAATTTCGGTGGCAAATCAAACAAGAAACAAAAACGAATTGTGTTGTTATTTTTTTTTAATGATGTTGGTTTATTGCCGCGATTTATTGTAGTCGAATTTTATCGACGTTTTTCGGCGAGTTTTGCAAATTAAAAAACTTTTTTTTCAGATACTTCTGCCTACAAAACGATTTTGTTACAAGTTTCATAAAAATAATCATGAAAGTTTTTCACAAGCCTAAAATACGATCTAAAATTTGTCGATGAATTTTGATGAATTTTTTTTTTAATTTTTATTCTTGATTTTGAGAGAAATTTTTGGGTTTTTGGTCGTTCATTTTGAAATCAAATACCCGGATTTGGCCAGGTTTTTATATAAAACTAACCAGATTTATCCGGCCCGGATACGTGCTGATAAAATTCTGGAAACGTTAATAAATCATTGTGCGCAACTTATAGCTTCTAACTGCAGCTTTCTAGGACACTACGTGAAGCTGTTTTTGAGCATTCCGTAGCTGATCTACAGTTTTTTCCGAAGCATGTTTTTAAGGTTTTTTTTTTCTTAGACTTTGAATAACGGAAAACTGAAGTTAGTTAGTAGCTGAATATTGTCTGAGTAACATATTTGAGTTACATAACGAAATTTCTAGAACTATAAATTCCATACAAATCATTTGAGAAACAAGAAAGAAATAGCAGTTTCAATGAGAAGTTCCAAATTGAAACTGCAGGGACTGTAAAGGGTAAAAATTTCTGGGATAGATGAGGGTAAGCAGTAGGTAAGAAAATATAAAACCGCTTAAAAAAACTACTTTGTTGTCAATGAACTTGTGGTTTTGTATAACTTTGGCACAAACATTTCATGAAATTATTGAAAGTACTTAATGGATTCAGATTATTTAACCCTTCGTTTCATAAAGTTACAAATTTGCAACAATTAGTGTATGAAAAAAGTGAAAAATCGTATTTTTTTTCTTGATGTACACATCATTTCCAACTGTTTAAAATGATTTTTAAGGGAAAATAAAAAATCATGAAATGAACTAATTTGAAATGGTTAGTTTGTTCTAATGTCAGCAAAAAATAAGGCCAAATTGGAAAGCAAAGGCAAAACTAATCTTTAAAGACCAACTTCACCTCAAGCTTATTTAAATTTCCTGGATGATTGAATACGCAAAAATTACTTCATCAATACAAATTTCCATTACAAATTGATTCGCGTTGCGCTAATTCAGGAAACAACCAAATTATCTCAATCTTTACACTTAGATAGTGCTCCAAAAGACATCGAAAAAAACATTTGGAAGCAAAAGTTAAATTTTTGAAGCGGTCTATTACTTTAAATTTGCCAGAATTTTCCCCACCCAAATGCGGGCCGGTAAAATCTGGGCTGTTTTACCTCAAAACCTGGGTACCAAAATCCATTTGATTTCAAAATTTTCAAATCCGAGATCCGGCCAGAATCCGGGCAACATCCGGACAATATCCGGGTAATATTCGAACCATATTCGGGCAATATCCGGGAAAATTCCGTGAAAAACACTTGAAACATTTCGTTTTTACAAAAAAACACAGCAGCAGCTTTCAAAAATTCGTCCATGATTATTTCGATAAAACTTACTAAAAACTTTAGTATATTATTATACCAAATATTATAGTAATTAAATTTGAGTTTTTTGTTTGATTTTGCAAATCATTCGAATAAATCACAAAATCTGTTCAACCAGATCCGACCGTCCTTTACCCAGATTTTGTTTCAAATATGTGAGAAACTGTGACAAGCTTATTGTACATTAGGGGGTGTCGAATTGCAACTTCTCTAAAACTAAAACCCTGAAATCTGAAATGTTTCCTTTTTTGGCGAAACGAAGGACAGAATTTTTGCAAATGGTTAAATTAAAATGAGTTACTCGGGTTTTGGAATGAAATTTGCCATTGAAAATCGAGAAAATGTATTTGGAAAATGTAGCTTTTTTTTATTTTTCATTTGAATATTTCGTTCTCACGCAATGTAAATGAAATTCCAACATATGAAGCGAAAAAAATATATAAAACATCTAAAACAGAGCGATATTTTTCGTGTATAAAAAAATAGCAACACTGACAAATTTACCGTCCAAATTTCTGAAAAATTATTTTTATTAAAATCTCATTGATTCTAGAGTTTTAAAATATTCTGACAAAACAATCACCATTAAATTCCTAATCATTTGCTAGAATAAAAAGCTGGGTTTACCAGAAATTTCTAGTCACCAGAGGCCCTATGTTTTTTGCAAAAAATTAACAAGCGATAGAGAATTCATTGTAAATAATTTTATGAGAATAATCCAACACTAAAATTATTCCTCTTATATAAATAATATTTCTGAAAGTCAACCGAAAAATCTGCCGGTATTGTTGCCTAATTTCATTTCATCAAAAAAGAATGCTGTTTGGGACGTTGATTACTATTTTTTCGCGACTCTTATCGCTTGGCTGTCTTCGGCAGAGTTATACGTTGTGAATTTCCCAGTAAGCTCCATACATTCGAATTTTATTTGCATTGCGTGAGAACAAAATATTAAAGAAAAACCAAAAAAGTGACATTCTGCGAACAAATTGTAGAATTTTTCTCTATTTCAAATCCAATCCCGGGTATCCAAATCTCTTTTCAAAAATCGGCAAAGATTGTGTTGTTCGTTTCCACCAAAAATTCTGTGTTCTTTGACATAGAGTCTGTGATGAAAACGTGCTCAAAAATCTGTGAAGCTAGAAAAACGATTATTTCACAAAAACTTTTTTCTGCTCCCATTTCTTCATCATAAGTTTTTAAATTATAAAAACGACCCGTCTGTTTCCACCGGAAGGCCAAATCAAATCAAACAATCAACAGCAGCAGCCTTAAAAATCTCCGCTTTAAAAAAAACTCGTCTTTTCCCACCAGACCCTTTTAAAAAAATATCAACCTTAAAATTTGCGTTCCTAAGCCAATCCGTCTTTTTGCTAAGGAAAGCCAAGTCAAAACAAATAATCAAAAGCAGCTTTAAAAATCTGTGCTTCCTAAGAATATCCGTCTTTTTCCACCGGAAGGCTTAATCAAAACAAAGAATCGCCAGCAGCTGCTTTAAAAATCTGCGCATCCTAAGCCAATCCCTCTTTTCATCGGAAGACCTAATCAAAAGAAACAATCAGCAACAGCAGCCTTAAAAACCTGCGTTTCCTAAGCCAATCGTTTATTTTTCACCGGAAGGTCTAATCAAAACCAACAATCAGCAGCAGAATCATTAAAAATTTGCGCTTCCTAAGCCAATCCGTTTTTTTACACCGAAAGGACTAATCAAAACAAACAATCATAAACTGCCTTAAAATTTTCGCTTCCTAAGTCAATCCGTTTTTTTTTTCACCGGAAGTTCAAATCACAACAATAATCAGCAGCAACTGTTTTAAAATCTGTGCTTCCTAAGCCAATCCGTCTTTTTCCACCAGAAGAAGGTCAATTAAAAAAAACAATCAACAGCAGCTGCTTTACAAATCTACGCATCCTAAGCCAATCTGTCTTTTTCCACCGGAAGACCTAGTCAAACAAACAATCAGCATCTGCAGCCTTAAAAATCTGCGCTTCCTAAGCCAATCCGTCTTTTTTCATCGGAAAATCAAATCTAAACGAACAATCAGCAGCAGAAGCATAAAAAAACTGCACTTTCCCAGCCAATCAAAACAAACAATCAGAAGCTGCCTTAAAATCTGTGCTTCCTAAGCCAATCTGTCATTTTCAATAGGAAGGTCAAATCAAATCAAACAATCAGCAGTAGCAGCCTAAAAAGTATACGCTTTCAAAGCCCATCCGTCTTTTTCCACCGGAAGAAGGTCAAATCAAAACAAACAATCAACTGCCGCCTTAAAATTTGCTCTTCCAAAGAAAATCCGTGTTTTTCCACCGAAAAATGGTCAAACCAAACTAAACAATCATCAGCAGCGGCCTTAAAAATCTGCGCTTCCTAAGCCGATCCGTCTTTTTCCACCGGAAGGTCAAATCAAAACAATCAATTAGCAGCAGCAGCCTTTAACATTTGCGCTTTCTAAGCCAACCCGCCTTTTTCCACCGGAAGAAGGTCAAATCAAAACAAACAATCAGCAGCAGATGTCTTAGAAATTTGCGTTTCCTAAGCTAATCCATCTTTTTTCCACCGGAAGGCCAAATCAAATAAAAAAAATCAGCAGTAGCAGCCTCAAAAATCTACGCTTTCTAAGCCAATCCGTCTTTTTCCACCGGAATAAGGTCAAAACAAAACAGACAATCAGCAACAACTACTTAAAAATCTTCGCTTCCTATGACAATCTGTCTTCTTCCATTAGATGGGCAAATCAAACATTAGCAATAGCAGTCTCAAAAATCTGCGCATCCTAAGCCAATTCGTCTTTTTCCACCGGAAGAAGGTCAATTCAAAACAAACAATCAGCAGCTGCTGCTTTAAAAATCTGCACTTTCTAAGCCAATTCGTCTTTTTCCACCGACAGACCTAATCAAAACAATCAACTGCTGCCTTAAAATTTGCTCTTCCAAAGCCACTCCGTGTTTTTCCACCGAAAAAAGGTCAAATCAAAACAAACAATCAGAAGCAGAAGCCTTAAAAATATACGCTTCCTAACCCAATCCATCTTTTTCCACCGGAAGGTCAAATCAAATCAAACAATCAGCAGCGGCTGCTTTAAAAATCTGCGCTTCCTAAGCCAAATATGCTTCCATGGATAAATAGTACACAGTGCACTTTATATCTAGAATTTCATTTTTCTAGTCACAAGGTTACTTTTTGAAGAACTTTTTACTTCATCGATATAGAATTGTAATGTCACATTGTTGTCAGTATTGTTAGAATAGGTAATAATCCAAAAATTAAAAGGAATTGATGGCTCAAACCGGATTTTGGGCAGTTTCAAGAATTTTCAATCGTTTACCAGCAAGTCGAAGATGGATCCTTTCAAGAAATTTTTGTTTAAAACAGACAATAAAAAATAAATTGAATAAATTCTAAAACATTATTCGCTCTTAACTAAAAAACCAGAAAAACATATGCAACAATATAACAATATGTTGTATTGCTCAGTGTTTTATTTATTACTTTTTAAATTTTAAACAACCCAGCCTTCTAAATTTCATTTCAAACCATACCAAAAAAAAAACTTTAATAATGGAGAAACATCCCGAAACGTGGAAAAAGGTGTGAAGGATCGTTTATCTTATCGCAATCGAATTCCAGACTTGGTCTTTTGTCTTTAGTCGAACTGCGCCGTTTCGTTCCGGCAGATTGTGGCACTTAAGGATCTTACTGTTTTTTTTTGGTTTTATGTTTCCTCTTTTCATTTCATTTTATTGAGATCTCTTTCCGCACGGTCGCCCCCAATAATCGGCTCGGTTATTCGAAAGCCATTTTCCAAACATTCATACATATATGTAGGAATACGTTATGTATGAAGGTGGAGTTTCACTTCCATCGGAGCGCCCCGGAGGCACTGCTCAGGTCCGGCGAAAGTCCGGCATCATGATGTTCGAAGCAGGGGATATCAAATATTAAAAGCATATTTCACACGATTCACGACGGTTCCGGTTGGAGCGTGATGATGATGATAAGCCAATTTCGCTGAGCTCTGGTAAAATTTTGTGAACAGATTTTTTCCTTTTTTCTGCGGTTAGTGGGGTGTTCAGTACATATTGAATGTTTGCTTCACATAAAAAGGGTTTTTAATTTTGACTTCATTTTGAGTTCTAGCAAACAAGCATGATTTCGATTAACAGTTTGCTAGAAGGTAAGATAATGAAAAGTCTATAAAATGTGTAATTATATTTTCAACGCACGCTCCTAAAAAAGCATATTTCCGCTAATATTCTTGTGAAAAACCTGAAAACCAAGGTTCAGCAGATCTCAACTGTAATTGAATTAAACTTTTTTGGACTTTTTGCAACGAAAATTTGAGCAAAGTTATTCGGAAAATCAATCGATGCTTCAAAAATAGCATTTGCATAACATTGATTGCATTCTTTTACAAGAACGTGGACGCCTGTAAGCATTTTAGGAAAAGCAAAATTGTTGCTGATTCCTCGAATGTAAGTTGCAAACAAGTGTGTGGAAATAGTACGTCTCGGTGGTCAAGTGGTTAGCGTGGTAAGACGGTAATCGCTGGTCCACTGATGGCATGGGTTCGATTCCCATTTCGGTACAGGGTGTTAAATGTTAATCTTAAGTTGTCCATGTCATTTATACAGTCTGTAAAGCCTAAATCGGCTAAGACGGTGTATGTCTTTTAAATAGTGTCATTTTTGTCATTTTTGTCATTTTTGTCATTTTTGTCATTTTTGTCATTTTTGTAATTTTTGTCATTTTTGTAATTTTTGTCACTTTTGTCATTTTTGTCATTTTTGTCATTTTTGTCATTTTTGTCATTTTTGCCTTTTTTGTCATTTTTGTCATTTTTGTCATTTTCGTCATTTTTGTCATTTTTGTCATTTTTGTCATTTTTGTCATTTTTGTCATTTTTGTCATTTTTGTCATTTTTGTCATTTTTGTCATTTTTGTCATTTTTGTCATTTTTGTCATTTTTGTCATTTTTGTCATTTTTGTCATTTTTGTCATTTTTGTCATTTTTGTCATTTTTGTCATTTTTGTCATTTTTGTCATTTTTGTCATTTTTGTCATTTTTGTCATTTTTGTCATTTTTGTCATTTTTGTCATTTTTGTCATTCTCGTCATTTTTGTCATTTTTGTCATTTTTGTCATTTTTGTCATTTTTGTCATTTTTGTCATTTTTGTCATTTTTGTCATTTTTGTCATTTTTGTCATTTTTGTCATTTTTGTCATTTTTGTCATTTTTGTCATTTTTGTCATTTTTGTCATTTTTGTCATTTTTGTCATTTTTGTCATTTTTGTCATTTTTGTCATTTTTGTCATTTTTGTCATTTTTGTCATTTTTGTCATTTTTGTCATTTTTGTCATTTTTGTCATTTTTGTCATTTTTGTCATTTTTGTCATTTTTGTCATTTTTGTCATTTTTGTCATTTTTGTCATTTTTGTCATTTTTGTCATTTTTGTCATTTTTGTCATTTTTGTCATTTTTGTCATTTTTGTCATTTTTGTCATTTTTGTCATTTTTGTCAGTTTTTATTTTCAATGTTAACGATGTAAATCTTTTATACACGAGTAATGTTTCAACAACCTCGACACTTGTCGGAATCTTGATGAGTTACATTTAATTCCAATGCACATTGAGGCAGAAAAAAAGCCACGGGCTGCCCCCGATATCCTGCAGGATTAAAATATTTACTTTCCGAAAATTTTACCTAGCAACTTTGTCGGCCGAAATTAATGCCCAAACGACCGAAAAACTTCGCGATGCGTGTCAATTAATTAAACCGTCATCGCCATATCGTCGTCGTTTGGGTTGCTTGCTAGTCAGCCAGGATAGGGATGTTAACAGGAATTCCGATACGGAACCATGCCGAACGGCAGCATTCGTCCGTTTTCTGTGTTGTTCACACGCTTTCGCACATTCACGGGGGTGATTAATTAAGTTTTATCCCTGTCCCCACGATTTAGGTCACGATTTTGGGTTGTTGTCATTGGATAGTAAGTTCGTGTTGCTGCCATGGACATGCCACGGTGATAAACTTTCGTCCTGCCCGATCGATCCCGGTTTAACTCAAAGAGGTTATAATGCAGTTGTAATTCGGAGTTTTCAGCCACAGGACATAGATTCAAAATAATTTGAACACTATCCACGTGGAAATTCACTGAAGTACTGATTTTGTAAAATCGTATTAGTTTTAAGTTTGTCCTGTAGAATATACATTTGAGTTTTCCTTAGTTGACACATGAAACTGACGTTGGGTCTTCGCCTATCTGAAAGATCGTAAATCCGTAGTTGTCAATGCACAACACTAATGCTCTCGATACCTTTAAACAATGATCAATAGTGGTGCGTCGTAATAGTCAAAATAAAATCTTAATAAGTGTTTGAGTAAGATTTTCTTTTGGTAAGACAGGTTGCAAGTCTTCTTAATACGTCAATATTAGGATCCCTACCAGAATCTCCAAAAGCACCTTAAGAGGTTAGTAGCGTGACAATCATAATGACTGAATTTTATCTTTTATTAGAATTTATCGAATATTTAGTAGGGTTAGAACATTAAAAAGGGTGACAATATAGCTCCCGTACGCTAAGAAAATGCTTCAAAATCGTAACCCTGCTTTAGATTTAATCAAATCAAACCACCTAAATAACAAGCTACATTATATGGAACCTTGGCAACAACGTCAATCGAAAAAAAATTTCTAGATTGGCTCTTGATTACCTCCCACGACCTCAATACATTCCTTCAGTCAGTTTCGAATGCCTCCGACAATGCTCGCTGAAAATTTCCATTTAATGTCGTTTAAGACTCTATCAGTGCCATTTTTAGGTCATTTCCGGTACTTCATCGTAAAACTGAGACTTTTTTCCTATAAGAAGGATTACATGGAATGTTCCATCAGGTATAGACCTGTGAGTTAGGTAGACGAATATCTTTGCAGTTAGCTAAAATCCAAAAAAAATTAGAATAAACTGTTTAACAGCATAAAACATAAAATATGTTCCACTGTAAAGATGTGCTTGCTATGAGAAGTTGATGAAACAGAAGATTTTTGTTTCTTGATTATTATAACAATGTAATTTTTGTTTTCAATCGAAAAATATGGTCAAAGTGATTTCTTCCAAAGAAGCCATCTTTAACACATTAAAACAGTTGACTCAAGCTATCAGTAGGTCCGTACAAGCACAGATGAATAGATGTATAAGCTCGAACAAAAATTCTTCGGAAACTTGTGTAAAATTTCAAATGCCTTGTGTAGAATTTCAAAGCCGCTAAAAATTGATGAAACACATTACCGTCAACTGGGGCAACATGCAACATTTTTCAACTTCAATAGCTTCTAAAATCTTAATGCTAACAGATAATCATACCTCTTGTACATAAAAAGTTTTAAGGTTGATGGGGCACCAAACTGACGTAGTCAGAAAAATTATTGTTTGTACCAGTTATTTTTAAATTTACAAAAACATGTGATTTTTACCCTACTAAGAAAAAGGGGTAAGTTGCAACAAACTCTGTAATTAATGAAAAATCAAATGAAAACGTTTGAAAGTTTAAAGTTTTTGATACAATTGTGATGTCATAACGCATAAAGCACCAGTTGCAGTAATTTTTGATTTTGTTAGAATCAAACTTTACATTTTTTCTGTCAAAAATGTTTTAAAGAAAAAAAGTGTTAATCTGCTGCATACATTTAGGGGAAAAAAACACTACAAAATATTCTATTATCTTAAATCATGTAAATAAATGATAGGATGGATGAAATTTTAATATTAACAAACGCATAATGCAATACAATCATATCCCGGCACATGGAAACGCGAATTATGAGATTTAGTTCTGATTTGCATTTTGTTGCATTTTGCCCCAGTCAGCTAACTGATTTATAAAAAAATTTATTTAAAAAAATTGGTGATTGTCCAAAAAATATTTATACACCAACAGTGTTGGTATTGGATAATGAAAGCAATATAAAGTTTGTAGGCAATTATCATTACGCCAATCCGTCATACGAGGTAAAGTTTTTTACGGCATCGAAAAATGTAAAAATTTGTACATCTATTGCTGGATTTTTTCAATTTTTTATGAGAATCAAAAACTTCAAAAAACTCTTTCACGATGTTGAAAACTATGTCATCATCAATTTGTTATCATTCAGTGATAACTTTACTACAGTATATTGAAATAAAAATTGAATGAGTGTTGTGGTATACAAATGTTGCATCTAACCCTGCTTTTACATGTTGCCCCGTTTGACGGTACCATTTTTAGTTTGTTTTTCAATTTTTCAACGGCGCAGCAATGGATGGCACTGTGTGTAGATATCACTTCTTGAAGTAAACACTTTTTCACAAGGGCGCAATCGTTTATAAATTACTAGCTGACCCAGTAGACTTCGTACTACCATAATTTTCATTGAATTATGGAATAAGATAATCGTGTCAAGTCAATGTTTTGACTAATTACGTAAGTACAATGATTTCATATGGGACCCATCCCGTTTAGAAAGTGGGAGAATTTTTTCGATGCAATAAATCATCTCTTTAAGCCAAAACTTTCTATTAAATAACATTTTTGAAAAGTGCATGAACATTATTGTTCTTAGTCGTTCTTGTAGGTGTAACAAATTTGTATAAAAACGCTTCAAGATCGTTCGATCGATACATTTCACATGACAAAAAATATTTGTGTTTCAAATTTTTTAATAATCTCTTGAAAGTTCTCTGCCATGTGTAGTGTTTTATATTGATTTTGAATCATATAACTCCTTTGAAAAACGGCCGAAGTTTTTCAATATAATTAATCAACTTTTTATGCTAAATTTTCAGAAAACTATTCTAACTCTTTTGAGTTTTGTCGTTTTTGTACATTAGTTGGATTATTCGTTTCATTTACAAATTAGCTTATGAAAAAGAAGCGATTAAAGTGGTTTTTCCATCGCTTTGAATGCCATAGAGATGGAAAGACGACTTTAATCGAAACAAAAAATGCACTCATTTTCTCTTTTTTAACAAGTCGTTCATTGCAATGAATAACCTTTCAAAAAAGGTATCGAAACTTGTTTTTTTTTTTCTAAATTTGATAAAAAAATAATATTAATTAGTATAGCTATGTTTTCATTTACTGGTTTTAAACAAAATTTCACTGTTTGTAAAATATTTCCTTCACATAAACAGCGATTAGTGTCTTTTTTACATTGAGTTTGTATGCGATCTCCTCGTTTTATGTAAGAAAAAGTCATTTATATCAAACATTAAATCGTTATGTTTCAAATGTGTTATGTTTATTATTTCAATTCTGTCCTTTTTGCATGTATTGTTTATGGATTTTATCGAACTTTTTCAGCGAGTTTTTTAAATTTAAAAAACGTTTTTCACCAGTTGTTTTTGCATATAGATTATGTATACTTTTCGTCCCATTTTAAGTCTCTTAGAGTGAAAATTCGTTTGTGCACTAATTAAAATTAAAAAAAATGCTAGAAAATTGTTCGATTTGCGTCGTATCGTTAGGACACTTGTTTGAATTCCAAATTCGATAAGAATGACTTAAAATTACCAAATTCAGTCGTGTCGAATTTTAAATTCATTTTATATGAGACTTCCAAAACTCAAAAAACGCTTTAGGCGGCATCCATTAATTACGTAGCGCAAAAAAGTGCACTTTTACCACTGATCACACTGACATGACACTTCAACAATTTTCTGTCCAATTTATTTTGTCAGATTTTGTAGTTTCGCAATTCCGACGGCAGGTGGCGAACCTGAAAAATGTGACAAAAAATGCCCTGTAGGAAAAATGTACCTGTTTAGCCCGATTTTATCGTAGTAATTGCTTGATTTTTTTTTAAGTTTGGTGGCATTTCCTAACTGGGAGAGCATTTCTTCAAATCGATCGATGCGCACTCTGGAATCGATATTGCGTACTGTTGGAAAAATTATCCAAAAATCGAAATCGTGTGTCCAGTCAGTATGGTCAGTGCTTTTACTATTAAAAATATTATGTTAAAACTGTTTTTTAACCTTCGAACATTTAAATTACGAATTCTGACATACGGGGGGAGAAATCGTAACGCTGCGACGCACCCCCTTCGAAAATATTTTTTAATTTTAATGTTCGAAGGTTAAAAAAGAGTTTTAACATAGTATTTTTAAAAGTCTTCAAAATACATACATCAGAATAAATTAAGTTAATATCTGTCCAGATCACTTCTTAATACAGTATTTCCTGAGACAGATGGTGGTAGGGTAGCTTTTTGTTTTTGATTTGAAAAATGAAAACACCAACTGGTCGCCATTTTGATCTTTGATGATAAGCACTGTTCAATGCTTTCTTTCAAAAACTTCTTTAATTAAAAGCATTACCATACCTTCATGACTTATGTTTACCCTACCACGATATTCCAAGAAAATGTTAACATGAGAAATCAACTGTTAGTCTGACAAGTGGGGAAATGTCTTATACTCAATAATAGCTTCGTTCAATCGTAAGAAGAAATTGGTTTCTACTGATTTCTGTCAGCTGGTAGTTGTTCAATGAGTCAATGTTTTGGTCGAAACTAGTTAGGTCGTTGTTCAGTTAGGAAACTCAAAACCAATCCAAGTCAGCAGCAGGATTCGTTTCGACCTGGTAGAAATCGATCTAAGTCAACTGGAAAGAGAGAGGTGATACATTGTCAATTCATTTATATTTGTTTCGACCTATTTCGACCAGACTTCACTAAACAGACTTAATGATGACTCTCTGTGAATACTTCTTGATTTTTTTATTCCGAGTTGCTCTGTGCTTGTTAGCTAATGATCTTCGTTAACTTCATTTTGCTCAAGGAGCACAACTTGTTATGCAAACTATACTTCACTTAATATTCGTCGGAATGTTTGTTAGTTGCATTTTTTAAATCGATGAAGGGGAATTGAGTTCTTCGGGCCTTATATTCGGTTTCCCAACAATTATTTCATGAATATGAAATATCGATCTTAAGAAGTCTCTCTCAGAATCTCTATAAGAGGAGAAAATGCAAAACCGCTAAAATCATGTTTTTTTTTTCAAACTGACACAAACACATACATCCCCGATCAGAAGAGCATATCAAAATCGTTACTCAAACCTATCTCAGCGAGATATTTATATCTGATTCAGTTAAAGTTTTGAAGTGAGATTTGTTGTTTATGTTTTTTCCAAAACAGAATTATATCTACTTTTGATAAAACAGTTTTTTCATACGCATTTTTCGAAGCTTTAAGTTGAAATTAATCGATTACCTATATGAATGAAAATAATAATTTTTGAGGCATCGTTTCATTTATATTTTCAAAGCTTAAGTATTTATATTCAATCTAGTACTATAATCAATCTGTTTACTTTTATTAAGAAGCATGAGTCGAAAGAAAAAGACTGGGGGCTGTTGTTTTTCTCTGTTTTGATCTGCTTGGTATAAAAGCGGCTATTGGATTTTCGAAACGTTCATTTCAGTAGGTACATCTAGTATTTCTTCTCAAATCCTGATAATCCTATTCCAATTCATTCTATTTTCAATGCATCAAGTAAACTTTCAATGTATTCCATTCATCTGAACGACACTCGCAGTCAACTGCCTGCCCGTCCGCACGCATCCCTTTTAAAATTCCAAAAGTCCGATTCAAATTCTTCAAGTAAACGTATAGAAATTCCCATTGTCCAGTTTCAATCCACACAAACGACTGCCTGATTCCCGTGCGCACGATTCCCTTTGAGAATTCCAACTGTCCGATCCCGATCAGGCGGATCCATCAAAATTCCAATTCATCAGGTACACTTATGTGAATTCCCATTGGCCAATTCTATGGAACGCAAACGGCTGCCTGTCTTTGCGCGCCGTCACTATAAACAAGCAGCCAGGATCGAGCTATGCAGAATCAGTACGAAAATAAACAACTGACTTCTATGAAACTCAGGTAGAGTAGTAAGCAACCCGATCATGAGAGCATATCAAAATAATAACTCAAACGTATCTCACCAAGATATTTACATATGATTCAGTTATAATTAAGTACTCCAAATTTTTGATTTTAAGTTTCTCTAATCTGAATTATATCTTATTCTGATTGACAAACTTGAATGGGGTTGAGCTCATATTCATTGATCAACATTTTTTTCGGATTGTGCTAAAATAAAATGATTATATCTTATTTTGATATACGTTCAACTTTTTCTGAAACACGGACATCGAAGTCAACGGCTCAAACCTTCCATTTACGAGTTTCGCTCAACAGATTCATAAAATTGAGTCAAATTTTTGGGAAACCAAAAATGGGGCATGGTTTTATCAAATAATGTGGTTTATTGACCTTCCACTAGAAAATTTTCTCGAAGCACTCATATCTTGATAAGTTATAATTTTGATATAATTTGTTTTGTCCAATATCAAACTATGCTATCTGAACGAGATATAATCTTGATAGGAGCATATCAAAAACTGATATAATTTAGCTATGATCGTATAGATTTTTTGATATAATTTGAGATATTTTAACATCCTACGAGTACTAAATTATAACTCATCCAGATAGGAAAAAAAATGAACATCAAAATATCTCATCTTGATATAATTTAGTTTTTCTCTTCTGATCGGGAAGGACGCAAAACTGGTAGGATGGGATGGGATCCCGATCAGGAGAACATATCAAAATAATAACTCAAACGTATCTCACCAAGATATTTACATCTGATTCAGTTATAATTAAGCACTCCAAATTTTCGATTTTAAGTTTCTCTAATCTGAATTATATCTTATTCTGATTGACTACCTTGAATGGGGTTGAGCTCATATTTAATGATCAAGATTTTTTTCGGATTGTCCTAAAATAAAATGATCATATCTTATTTTGATATACGTACAACTTTTTCTGAAACACGGACATCGAAGTCAACGGCTCAAACCTTACATTAACGAGTTTCGCTCATCAGATTCATAAAATAGAATCAAATTTTTGGGAAACCAAAAATGGGACATGGTTTTATCAAATAATGTGGTTTATTGACCTTCCATTAGAAAATTTTCTCGAAGCACTCATATCTTGATAAGTTATAATTTTGATATAATTTGTTCTGTCTAATATCAAACTATGCTATCTGAACCAGATATAATCTTGATAGGAGCATATTAAAAACTGATATAATTTTGCTATGATCGTATAGATTTTTTGATATAATTTGAGATATTTTAACATCCTACGAGTACTGAATTATAACTCATTTAGATAGAAAAAAATAAGTATCAAAATATCTCATTTTGATATAATTTCGTTTTTTCCTCCTGATCGGGATTGGAAAAGTGATGAGCTCGATTCTCATCTTTTATCGCCATCTTTTTTTTGCATACAAATCCAATAAGATTTTAAGTTTATATATCCTATCTGGATGAGTTATAATTTTGTTTAAATTATAACTACGGTTGATATGATTTAGTTATGGTTACATAGACTTTTTGATATAATTTGAGATATTTTAACATCCTATGAGTACTTAATTATAACTCATCCAGATAGGAAAAAATTGAATATCAAAATATCTCATTTTGATATAATTTAGTTTTTCTCTTCTGATCGGGTCTCAATGAAACTTGATGTTTCCTCGAAAAGATTCCTTTTTCTTTAGCTTACATCTCTCGAAGTTATGATGGCTAACATCTTACAAATGCTGAAATCACCAACCCACAGAATTTATACTATGTACCGAGATTCGATCACATGCCCGCTGGCTTAGAAGACTTGAAGGCTATCCTTTACGCCACGGGCTGTGGCTTTGAAGCTGTTGAAACACTTAAAAATTGCATGACATCGAAATAGCTGCCATTTCAAATACAATTTTTCGAAGGAAAAAAGTCGTTAGGTAACGATGAGCCTCCCCCCTCCCCTATGTCACAATTCGTAGCAATCAAGCTTAATCCCTCTCCCCTAGGAGCGTTACGTAATAAATGGATGCCCCCTTAGTTGTGGCGAATTTAATGTTAATTTTATAAGAGACACTCTCTCGCATTCAATTAATTAAGACTATGAGTTATTCAGTAAAATTTGTTATCTTGTTGTGCAAAATCCTGGTTGTGTGGCAATTTGAAAAAGAAAGGTACAGAAGCTCTCTAGTTATCTTGTTTCATATGCCGATTTTGTATTTGAGCCCTCCTTCTCTTAATAAGGAGAAACTATCAAATACTTTAGGATCCATCCCCCACTATTAATCAAACATCCCAATACCAAAACTCGCGTCATTCTATAATCAGGTTTTGAGAGTGCTTTCTATATTTTATGTTAATTAAGTATGAGAGCGTTCCATTTTGAAATTTGTAAAAGTCACTTGTTACTTTAAATCATATTTTCATGTCAAAAACTGGCCTGCAAGAGGGAAAGGTCAATCAATAAAATAAATATATATTTAATTAAATATAATTTTAAACGTGGAAAATCAGTTGTTTCTCGTGTAACTCATATGCAAAGGCGTATAACTACTTAAGATATCTCCAAATCAGAAAACGTGTTGTACAACTTAAAAAGAAACAGTTAAGTTGTTAATAGAATTCTAAATTAAAATGAGCCAGCCAATAAGTTTAAGTCAGGACTACACGACTACACTCAGAGGAAATCTTATTATAAATTTCATAAGATACATCTTATGAACCACTTTTTTGTGTCCAAACTAATTTTTCATAAGAGTCTTATGAAATTCTTTCAATTTTCATACGATGTTCTTATGAAAAATAGAAGAAACGGTATTGTGGAAAAAATGATGAACACATTCATTCATAGCATCAGTTTTTTTTTCATCATCTAACAGTACGAAGCAATCGCCAGTTCATAGTTATTATAGTTTTCCTTCAATGTTAAATGTTATTGTTATCTCCGGAATGGTAAGTTCGATTTGATGTTTTTGGTGTGAACGTTGAATATATTAGTAAACCAAAATACATTATTTGTTTACTTTTCAGCAAGCTGATCGGCATAAAACGAAAGGTCGAAGATTAAGATGCGGCAAAAAAACTTTGATGGAGCCGTCTGTTGATGCGCTGCTGATGGTGACCATGAAGGATTTAATTTTAAACAAATTTGGCAAACAATAAAGTGAATGTTTTCAGCATGAAATATCGAGATTTTTTCTTATTAGAAAGTGATTTACTGTTTCCATAAGAATCTCTTATGAAAAGCAACAACCTCTCATTGAAGTAGGCGTTCATCTTCAGAATTCATTCGCGTCATAAGACAATCTTATGAATTTCATTAATTTTTCTTATGGCGCCACTTCATAAGAGAATCTTATGGCATATATAATAGTATTTTTCTGAGTGTAAGTTTCTGAGTAAATCTGTTATGCTTAGTTTGAGTGAATTAAAGTTAGTATTTTTATCTTTAAACAGAATACAAACAGCATTACATGGACCTTATTGAAAGTAGCTCAAGGCTTCAACTTAATATGCAAAGAAAAGATTGATTTTTTCTCAACCCGCCTTTTCTCAAGCGATTGCCTCAAGCATTCAAGCATTTCGAACCTGGTTTTTATCTAGAACCTAGACACGATTATTCAAAAGGATACCTCCACCTACACTAGCGATTTTCACTTTTTCAGTTGGTACAGGCAGATAGACAGACACAGGATATGCAACCAAAGTGTCGTCAAGTTCCGCCTTTCCAGATTCCATCCATAATGCAGCATCACACTTTACCACTTTACCAGAAAGCAGCAACAGCAGCTGCAGATGTCTGTTGCCGCCTAGATTTATTCATCCTCATCACACCGGATACCGGAGAGCGAGAAATACAAGCGCCGGGCCATTTGGCCATCGCATCGTAGAGCGTTCAAGGGAAACAGTTTTATTTATAAATCTCACCTGTTCCGTTTTCCGCCTTTTAACGATTCTGCTCCAGGGGCTGTTCGTAGAGAGGGGTTCGTTTGATCTTAAACTTCATTCAGCTTCTTCGTACCCACTTTTTTCCGGCGTAGTTTATGATCGACCCCCTTGCATCAGCTGCCACCACCTCCATTTCATCACCATCATCATCATCATCTGTTGGCCACCAGGTTGAGGCATTCTGAGCAAACGCGTCATTCCACGATTTCCACGAGACGATAGTATCAGCCCGTTTTACCGGGACCAGAGCCATTCCATGCTATGCCATGCTTCGTAAAAGGGTACAGAAGCGGACAGAAAAAGACGTATGTTGACGGCCGGCGTGTTGACGGAATATGTACATCTCCGACTAAGCGGAATGTTCTGCCACGGATGGATGGTGCAAAATTTTGTCCCAACTCGGTTCTGTTTGCTCTTTTGGATGGTTGCTTGCTTGCTTGCGAGCTTCCAAGCCGGATTTCTGCTCCCGAGAGCACAGTTAGGATAATTTTTGTTTACACTCTTGGGTGTCCCAGCGGTCGATGTTCCATTTGTTTTACTTAATCTTGGAAGCCAAAATGTTTGAAGCTCATAAATTGAAATTATGTCAGTGTATTTCAACTTTGAAATTCTCTCAAACCAGTCACAGTTACTGAAGAATTTTTATGAAATGATGCATGATTAAGTATTCTAGATTAGAGAAGTAAAAAGAGTAAAAAGAGTTTTGTACAGAATTTGGGAAAAGGCCGTTCATTGCTTTTTTGTGATGAAGGAGATCGAACAAAAATGTGTATAACTTGGTTCTTTTTGTGTTCACGAATGTTCATACCTACAAAGATCTTGAAGAGGCATGAAAAAGTTTGAACCAAGAAAATCAAATGTGAGAGAAAAAAGTTTAAGGCTTATTGTCTGTATGAGTTTTGGAGGCTAATAGCAAAAAAATTGAAATTAAATCAGGTGTCAGATGTTGTCTATGCCTCTAGTTTTGCTTATATGACATTCCAAAAATTGTGAAATTAGATTAGAGTAATTCATTAGGTATCTAATGTTGAAACGAGGCTAGGACATCCAATCGTTAGTCGCAATGCCATTCGGTCGAAGGTTTTTCGACCAATGGACGTTAGGTCGAATGGTTTATTGGGATAAATAGGCCACTGAACAGAATAGGTCATACGGCCGACGGCTTTGCAGCCAAATACTGTTAACCAAAATGATGTTAGGCCTAATAGATATTATGGTCGCTAAGCCGAATAGTTCAATCGCTGGACTATGGAGTAGATATAGCATATATGTAGGTCAAATGAATGTTAGGCAAAAGATGGTCTCTAAGCCAAACGGGCGTTTGGCTGAATGGCTGACTGGACATGACACCGGATGGACGGTAGCCGAACGGATGCCAGGTCGAATTAATGTTAGTATCTTGAACTTTTCATGGAATACCTCAGTGGCGCAATAAATATGCCAGATGTATGATTGATCGAATAGCAACAAGACCGAATAGACGATAGGCTTAGTGACTATTCGGTCTGATGACCATTCGGCCTAAAGTCCACTTAGCCGCATGACCATTCGGTCTAACGTCCATTTTAATGTAAAAAAAAATGATCAAACGACCTAGCACCTTTTCCGGCTAGCGACTACTTGGTCTCGGTCCGGCGGAATGACCATTTGGCCTTGGTGGCGCTAGATAGCGGAATTCGACTTCTACTCGTTAAGCATTTTCACTCAATTCTCATATTGTGGAGGTTTCATGCCATTTTCAATAATTTGCAGCATTTTTTAACTTAAGTGGAAGATGCCATCTTGGATTTCAAGCTGGAATTTAACAACAAAATTCGACATCTACTCGTTTAGCCCTTTAACTCAATACTCATATTTTCATTATTGGGGCTACATTATCTGAATATTCTTATAGATCGTATAGATAGCGTTTGCACCTTTAAACTCTAGAGGAAAACCTGACTTTTAATCGAAAACTTAAGTATTCGAAAGTTCCATAGAACTGTCATTTGAATTAAAACATCTATAGCATTTTACTCAGCTCAAGAATTAAGTTCTTATCAAAACATTGAATTTTCATAATGGAAGTTCCGTAGAAGGCTGTTCAGCTTTTAAATGGGACCACAATTAAAAGTATTCCTAGAAAAATAAAGCATTCATTTTATATCTACATTTGAACTTTTACATTCCACAAATTGATATCTAAATATTGCCTCTACTGTTATTAAAAATAACACTTAAAAATTGATTGCTTGAACACATTACGTTATACCTGTTTGCTAAATTTATGGTATTAAAAACACCAGCGTAATTTAAAATCTGTACCCTTTTCAAAATGTGCATTTCACCAAGTGAACTAACTTAAAATGGTTGAATTGTTTTAATCAGTCAAGTAACAATATTCGGACTTATTCCTTTTAAACGCGTTTCAAATTTGAACTGTATGATTTATGAAGAAATGCATTTTAAAATTCTTCTTTTGATACTTCATAAACACTTAACCAAAGTCATGAAAAGTTAAACTTTCTGATGTTGAATTCGATAGCATATATTTATATTTCTCCTAAATTTGACATTCAAATATATGAGCATTTCTATCGTTTTTCACTGTTTATTTCAGCATAATCTGCATAGAGTAAGGTGGGGTAAAAAAACGAGTCGGATAAAAGTACGTTTCGAGATTATCACAAACTGAGAACAGCAAAATTCCAAACTTAGGCGTGGGTTGATAACGATTTTAAAAACCTTCATCCAGACATAATTGTTTTTCGAAGAAGTTGAAAATACTCCGAAAAATGAGGTAAAGAAGCTTTTTTCATAAATGATGTAGTGTTTAAGATAACGGCAGACATTCTGGCTTTCGATGAAAATGTTATTGTGTCTGTTTAGTTATTTTTAACTACTACCAAGTGCCGAAGAAAGAAATTCATAAGCAAGTCTATGTTTTGCACAAGAAACTGTGAATCACAAAAATCCTTGAAGTGGCAAAAGTATGAAATGCAAATGGGGCAAAATTACGAACGATATACAGGGTTTGCCAAAGTAAATCTGAATGGAAAGTTTGATTTTTATAAATACACTGGAAAAATCTCGCACGCACGAAAAATTGCTCATACACGATGAGAAATGGATTTCGTAAACCAGTTGAATATGGACATTTAGTGGAGAACTCCAAATTCGCGCAGTTTGTTCGACTATTTATAGGATTTATATAAGAAGCGAACACAGAAGCTACTGCTATAGCAAAGATTGAAATAAAATAATTTTCCTCTTGACTTCACGTGGAAATATGGAATTTTGAATGGTCGTACTTTTACCCCACATCATTCGTACTTTTGCCCCAGAGGTCGTGTAAGAGTTCGTTTCGATATCAGTTAAGTATTTTCACTACCGCTATCAAATGCGTCGATCGATTATTTTCGTAATTTTTTAGAAGAGAGGTAAAAATCTGTTCTTGGTTTTTTGGAAAAATGACTTCAAAGTTTTCTAAAAATAGGATAGCACTAAGGTCGTACTTTTACCCCACCATACTCTAATTAGCAAAGATCGATCTTATAGGGATCGATCCTTTAGCTTCAATTTTTTAAGGTGTTTCGATCCTGGAACTATTTAGCTATTCGATCTTGGGAATCGATCTTTTCCAGAAGATCTAACAATTCAACTTGGATAAAATCTAAATTAATAAATAAATCTTCAAAATCATTTTGGAGAAGGGTCTTTCCCTTAGTCTTGTATACTGTTTTGAAAACCTTTTCACTTTTTGCACAAATTACAAACATGGATTCAGTTGTGGGTCATCAACACTGCTAACTTGTGTGAACTTATGTGAAAATAAAATTAAATCTTAAGCTCAAATCAATGCCTTGCATGATGTCAAAGTATAAGTTATGAGCATATTGATATAAGTGGAATATTAAAAATTGTTTTCGTACAACAGAAGAAGGCACTTTTTTTAATTACATCAGTTCGATGAAAATAAATAAAATTTCTCCGACAGTTGTTATGAAAACTAGAATATCAAAATCATAAAATCTAAATTTAAAATATGTGTTATAAATTACATTATAACGATACACTTAGGGGAATTCGGGTAAGACGGACACCCTAAAATAAAATCGCAATAGAGAACTAGCTATTACTTTTTGTCGCAATTTTCGTGCAGATAGGCAGTAAAGCTGTTGGCTATCGCATTAACCATTGAAATTAGTAAATTTCCATCAACAAGACTATTTTAGTAGCATTCTAAAACATGATTGCAAATTACACTTTTTCAAAATAGTCAAGTAAAACGGACACTGTATTCATATTGCCAGAAAATGACCATTCAAATACATTTTTTTGTGAATTAAGTATTTGAGGATGTTTGGAAATCAAAAAAGGACCAACTGGTCCAAGTACAGCAGCAAAACAGTGTGTTTTTCGGAATTCCGTATTTTCTAGGCGCTTTCTTCGCCGAGGATCCACTTTTAACAGCTTTTATGACCTGTTTTAGATGCTGAGTGCTTTTCGATCGACACTTGCTCTTGCCAAGGTCCATTGAAGGTATATGGAAGAAGAAACAGATGAAAAATTTAGAATGTTTATAGAAACCTATGTGTCCATTTTATCCGACCTAGCACAAAAATTATTAAAAAAAATTTTGCTCGAGCCCATCTACCAAAAATCGCTTATTTTCTTCCAAGTGGCCAAGAAGAAGCCGCATAAACGCTTCACCGTTGAAAACTGTTGAAATTTCAGAAAATTCAGCGAGTTGTGGACTATTTTCTGAGTAGAAAAAATTACATGAAATGGTGCATCCTCAAAGTTTTTGTTTGTTTTGTTTTGGATCGTGAGACCTTGCTTGCTGAAAATCAACATAGGGTCTCGAAAGTGTTTAAACTGTTAGGCAAACATATTTCTATTATAAGGTTTGTTCCAAACATTGTAATTCTCGAAATATCGAAAGTGTCCGTTTTACCCGACTTTACCCTATCTGTAGGAAATGGCAAAACATCTACTTAATTTTGATAAATCATTTTAATAGCCCGGAAATATGCTCCTGACAACATATGTTATTGAAAACAAAAATTTTAACAAATTTGTAACTTCAAACGAAAGCGTTTTAAAAATTCGAAGATCTTCTTTGATGTCAAAAGACATTCTTCAGTTTTGTGCTTCCAATTTAATAAAGATCTTAATTCATTGCCTTTTTGGTTGTTTTTCTATGCTTGCTAAAGCTTAGATAACCTACCTGAGATTACTGAAAAAATCTTTTGTTTGACCAGTATAAATCTGTTGTTTTGTGAATTCGTACTCAATTGAAAATTCGTTACAAATAATAAACATCGAAATCGTTTTAACTGCAAGATCAATGATAAAAATTAGAGATGTACCGAATAGTGGTATTCGGCGAACGGCCGAATACCGAATATTGACCTTTTCAACTATTCGGCCAAACGAATATTCGGCCGAATATTCGGTCGAATAATCTGTTGAGTTTTCAATAGAAATACTTCTGTTTCTACTGCTATTTCTAATAAAAATCTTCTATTTCTGCCCTCTTAATGCCCCTCATGTTTTAAAGTCGATTATTTCCAACCAGATGTATCAGATTTTTTTTAAAGTAGAGGTATTTTGATTTTCAAAATGTCACCATTAGCTGAAAGGACATCAGATGACTTGTTGCTTCTAGGACGTTTATCACAAAAGAGATTGAATTCCAGTGAAATTTGGGACAAAACATGTCAAAATCGGTGTTGAGCTATTTGAAATTGCTTTTTTTAAGTCGAATTGGATGAATGTCTAATTTTTGGTTGATGTCATCAAAAGAGTGGCCAAAAAAAAGATGATCTTTAACCTTAAGCATACAATACTTTCTACGACACGTATCCACACGGCCTAGGAACGATTTTTTTGAACAACTTGTAAAAAAAGGGAACATTAGAATAGAAACTAGGCATTATTCTTAAACATTCAAGAGGAAAAAGAAATACAATAACTTTAAATTCAAAGTTCTTATCGAATTACAACAGTAGTGTTCAAATCGTATCCTACGAATCAATTTACTCTACAAATCGTTTTGTAACAGAAAATTTACAAAAATTTCAAAGAGCAATTTGATTTTTTAAATTTTATTTAGGAAACAAATTAAAGTTTGAGGAAAGTTTAAAAAAATATGTGGTCATTCCGGTCAGATTCAACTTTTCTCGAATGCTTTATTTGGTTTATGGGCAAGCATGGATATATCAAGAAAATATGGAATAAACGATAACCAAAGTATAAAGCTATCTACAGTGAAAAATACACGGATTTATCTAAAATGTTTAACTCAAACCATAAGTGTTTGAAGATTTTGAAGGTTTTTCAACAAAACCTTTGGATATTTAATAAATTATCCAACATCAGTTGAAAAATTTAAGAAGTGTGTTTTTGTATAAATTTTAAATAATAAATATTCGGCCTATTCGGCCTATTCGGCCGAATACTTAGCTCAACTATTCGGTGAGCCGAATATTCGGCTTAACGGTTTTTTGGCGGTATTCGGCGCCGAATATTCGGCCAACCGAATATTCGGTACATCTCTAATAAAAATATTTCAATGAGATATGGTTAAAAACCAGAGTTTAAAAAAAGGTTCAGTAGGTTCAAAATAATAATGTAATAAAGCAATAGATAATAAGTAATTCTTTGAAATATAATAAATAGGGTCTGTATCTGAAATTTTGTTCAAAAGCTTTGAGCTGTTTGCAATCTTGGTAACAGCATCACACTTAATACTTAGAATGATTTCGACTTAAGAATTAATTTATTTTTTAACACAAACATTTTAATTAAATAAACTGTTTCGATTCAAAACAGGTCGTTGTTGATTAAAAGTATTTAGCCTGTAAATAATGTTTCAAATAGGTTTTTGAAATTCAAATTTCCATTCAAATTTTGCAATTTTAAATGGTGCTTACACAAGGCAACAAAATTTACATTTTTCCGAGGAACAAAAAACTTTGCATATGCAGTTAGTTTTTTCTAGCAGCTCTTGTTTTCGAATTAACTTTGAAATATTGATTAATATTCATTCATTCAATTTGTGTTCTTTTTTGTCACAACTGTAGATGAAATAAAGATTTGGAAATTGAAGGATTCCCGAAAATAGCGAGTAATTTTGACTTCTGAGAAAAAAGTTATGGAAATTTTCTTACTGTTTTTTTTCGATTTTGCAAAATACGGCAATTTTGATGAAATTTTGAAAAAAATTTTAACATAAATTGAATCTTAAGTATTTCTCAAACAATAAGTCCAATCTTTTTGCACTTTTCAACGAAGTCGAATGAACTAAAATCTTTAATATCAAAGACTACTCGAAGACTTTCTTAAGCGTTGTCTGAAATAGTTGTAATGCAATTGTTGTAATTATCAATTCAAATTTCTAAAAATTGTTGAATTTAAATTTTTAAAGCTATATATCTCTGAATTTAGGAAAAATCTAAATCTTTGATTAAAAACAGGATAATAAAAGATTCAAAATCAGTTTTTGTTTTTCATGTAGATTTGTTGGTTTATTAATTATCAAAGATCGATTTGTCTGAAAGTCGATCAATTTCAAAAATTTCCATTCGCCATATCACTAAAACAAGAGCTGATAAACAAAATCTAGCAAATGGTTCCAACGCAGGATGCCAAAACTTCCAAAAACAGTTTTTAAAAGTTAGGCACCAAAAATGCTATTCCTTAATGTTATAGTTTGAAAAAGCTTTCAAACTTTTAATTTGTAGTCCTAAACTAATAGTATTGCAATTCTGAATCTAAACTTCAAGAACAAATTCATTTTTTCAACTGTTTGGGTCGTTGAGTATAGCAAATTTTGCACCGTTACTCAATATTTTTCGATAGAATGATTTATTGAAGTACCATTCTGCAGATTTTACCAATACATTTCTCTTATATGGCCAAAGAATGTTTGCGATTACTTTGAGTGTAAAACAATGATATGAATCACCTAGATTATCGTCAAAAAGAGCTTATCCAAAAACTGTTTTTTTTTTAGATTAAAAGTAAACTTTGATTTTCCTTTCAAATATGGTACCGCTTTCATGTTGAGGTAGTTGAAAAACATACACGCGAATTGGAGTTTATTTAATTTTAGCTTGCGTTGTTTAAAAACAAAATTTTTCATTAAAGGTTAATGGAAAATCAAGTAGCTTATCTCGAAATTCATTAAGATGCTTCAAAACAACGTTTAAGAAAAAATGGTAAAATAAGATATTAACAATTCCTCATTTATCAATTTTTTTCAGACTCAAATAACTGTTCAGCCTAATTTATTTATATATTTTCCACAATTTTTGGGCACTTAGTCAAAGAGCCGGATTCACCGGAGTTTGCCCGAATCCACGGAAGCACCTGATTCTTTTAAACGTTCATGTATATTTTCATTCATTCTCCATCTTTTATGAAAACACTAGCTGATCCCATACGAACTCCGTTTCGCTTTCAATTCGGAATATATCATGAACAGTTTGTATGAAAGTCAATTGCCAAGCATTTTCCTGATGCATTCTCGAATTCATTGTTAAGCAATAATTGCAAAAGTATTGGACGATCTCTTTTTTTGTCATCTGCTACTAAATTTGAAATCAGGAATCAATTGACCGTGCCAAAGAAAACCCCGTGTATAAATTTTGACTCGATTGCTGCATAACAACGCAATTATTGCAAAAAAATTAAACACCTTTCGGTGACCTCTTATACAATCTTTGATATCAAAAATCGATTGCCCTTCCCTCAAAATTCCCGTGTGCAAATTTTTAAAGCAATCCCATGCATTATAACGTCAATATTGCTAAAACAGTGAAAAATTAATTAATATTGACGACCCCTTTAGTCGACCCCTTGCAAAACATTTGACATCTGAAATCGATTGCCCGTCCCTGAAAACTACCGTGCTTAAATTTTCATCTCAATCCCATATATAATAAAGACGATATTTCAAAAATATTGAAAGGTTAATATGGACGACCCCCTTTGCCGGCCCCTTGCACTGAATTTAATACCTGAAATCGATTGCTCATCCCACAAAACTTTCGTGTACTTTCGTGTTTCATCTGAATCCGATGTATAATAACGACAATATCGCATTAGCAGTGAATAGTCAATATGGACGACCCCTTTGGCCGACCCCTGATTTTAATTTGGATAAGTAAAATCAATTGTTTGTCTCTAATAACTCCTATGTGCAAATTTGCATCCCAATCCGATGCATAAAAACGTCAATATCGCAAAGATATTGAAAAGTTAATATGGACGACCCCTTTTGCCGGCCCCTTACACAAATTTTGATACCTCAAATCGATTGCACGTCACTCATAACTATCGTGTGCAAATTTTCATTTGAATACGATGTATAATAACGTCAATATCGCCAAAACAGCGAACAGTTAATATAGACGACCCCTTTGGCTGACCCCTTACACAAATTTTGAAACCTGAAATCGATTGCTCGTCTTTCAAAATACTCATGTGCAAATTTTCAGCACAATCCGATGTATAATAACGCCAATATCGCAAAAACATTAATCAGTGGATATGGACGACCCCTTTGGCCGACCCCTGACCCTAAATTTGATAACTGTAATCGATTGCTCGTCTCTCAAAACACTCATGTGCAAATTTTCATCACAATCCGACGGAAAATAACGTCAATAACGTGAAAACAATATTTGTCTTGTATGGACGACCCCCTTCAGAAGAGGTCGTCCAAAAACCTGAAAACATTTTCCATCATTCCTGGTCCTAATGAGCAACCATGCCAAATTTCAGATCTCTAGCTCTTAAGACGGCTGAGTCTATAGAGGACAAACAAACAAACAAACAAACAAACATACATACAGACAATTGCTTTTTATATATATAGATTAGGCTTCTTCGATCCATTCGAAGCAACTGTTCCAAATACTATAACTCTGGTGGAATTTTTGGAAGTAAACTTAAATTCCACATTCTCTGGAACACATCTAGCCCTTTAGGAGTGAATATGTATATGCCTACGTGAATTGGACGCCAAATAAAGTTTCTCGACTAGGAACACTTCGATCAGCTGCTTCTTCTTATCCATTAGCCCTTTTACCTAACACCCTTATTGTGGATGCTTCATGAGATTTTCAGTAATTTACAGCTTTGAAAAGTAATCGCCATCTTGGATTCATGATGGCTTTAAGCAACAAAAAACAACACATAAATATATGTATGTTAACAAAAATGTGTAAAAACTGAAATTCCAATTAAAATATGTGATTTCTTTAAAAAACGAAGAGTAATGAACTCCTTAAACTTTCGTCTGTAGATGAAATTGAAACACAACTCTAGCGATAAAAAAAAACCTCGTTCGACTGAAATTCATCGTCGATCAGGTGTTTAACCAATTGAAGATCATGTTACACTATAGATAAAGGGTGTCCACGATGAAATTGCCACACTATGAAGTTGCTCTAACTTTTTAACCGTTGGGTAGAATTTAATGAAAATTTGGGTGAATTTTGTTCATAGTGCATTGTTTACATCTGCAAGTTTTAAAGTTCAGTGATCAAAACTTGCGAAAATTGAGCTGGAAGAACAGCTCGTGCGTGATAAAATCTTGCGCATTTACCACGAGAACAAGGATCCAAAACCCAAACACCAAAAATCACAACCGCGTAGTTGGGGCCTTCAACCGAAACCCGAACGCCTTCGTTTGGGATGTGGCCATAAGCGGACAATAAGGTCAATTTCGTGCCGAAAATGTTCAACAGTCCGGAGCTCCGCCCATCGAGAGGTAGGTACTGGGCGATTATAAAGTAACACCTTCTAAAGCGATCTAAGGTAGTGAAGACAGTCGAGGAACTGAAGAAAGTATGGGTTTACATTAAAAAAGGGGTTGATTTACAGGTTGTGCAGAATCTTATGGCCGGGGTTAAGGCCAAGGTGCGGGCATTTGCGTATGGACTGTAAATTAAATACGAGTAAAATGGTAAAATAAAGTTCAATAGTTATTTGTTCAATTCCGATAAATTTGATGGCCATCGGATAAAAACTCGAATTTTGCGAATCAATTTGGTGTGTGGCAATTTCATCGGGGACACCCTTTACGAAACCAATATGTTAACTCGCAGCAAAACTAAAACCTCACCCAACTAGCAATCGTAGTGATACTTACTCAAAGCACACACATAATCATTCAATCGGCCATGTTTATCCAATGGATAAATGATTTCGCACCACATTAACCGCAGGGAACAGCTCCGATTTCTGGTCGGTTCTGTGCAGGTTCATAACTGTCACGTGTCCCCCCATTAAGAACGAATGGCACAAGATAGTTACAAGCTGTATCGGGTTACAACTACTTTCAGTAGCTTCAATCAATTGGTTTCCCGGAGGTAGCAATGAATGTGTCGATTCAACAGTTTTCTCTTGATAATTTTGTGAGGGAAACATCATTATTTAAAATGCCAACATCATTACAAGAAATATGATATGAATACTCAAAAAATAAAATAAAAATAATGTAAACTGAAAGGGCCTGACAGAAGAAGATAAATTTATGTTTATTGGTCCAAAATTATCTCGCAAGGCAGCTGGAGCAAAATGTGTATCGAGATGGATAAGAAAGGATTCGTCAGAAGACGATACATTTTCACATTAATAATTCATCCATGAGATTAATGTGGGCATACGAACATCCATACATAACATACAAGCTGCCGGTGTTTTTCTTCCGCTTCCATGAATTCCTTGAAGTGTCTGTTTCGATATGCGTTGGCGGTTGTCATGTAACATTAAAGCTATCTGATCCAACTCTTTGGTAGATTGCTATCAATTTGGCTTAAAACTGATAGACATGTTTTGCACCGTTAAGCGAAGCTATAAGAGATTCCTGTGCACTCAAGAAAACGATTTACCGAAAATACCTTAAGAACCGCTTACTATTGTCAATCCAAACAAATGGCTCAGCTTCCGAAAAGATTTGTGCGCGTCTTTGAAGAAAAAAGTCCGTTCAAACGGACCTACTGTCATGCAAATAATTTCACTGTTCTTCAAATGCTCGGCCCCATTCACAAAAAAAAAACGAAATTCTATGGCTCCCGGCTTCATCTATTGAGCAGTTTGTCTGATTTTATGATTGCGGTGTTTCGTTTCGTCCGAGTGGAATAGGCGAAAAAATAGGAAGAAAAAAAATAGACGGAACCATCACAGGACCGAGATTGTCACAATGTCCCAGTATGTAGATAAACGGAGGGAAAGATGACTCCATAACGAGCAACCATTCACTGTGTGTTTCGACGAGTGCTAGATAAGAGATTTGTTGTATCAACAAAAGCCATCGGAAGTGTCTCTACAGCAAGCGGATAGGAAAAGAAGACATTCGGCGAACAAAAGTAACAGTATGCACGATGCGGAAATAAGTCTGGGTCGGATGTTGATGATTTGAAGAGAGAAAAAAAGTAGAAGCTCTGAAATTAGAATCTTTGACTGGAGGGTCCGAAATTTTTGTAAACAAACCCTCCAAACCCCCCAAAGTGCTTATCATTTTTAAACTAATCATATCCAAAAGAATTAACTACCAAAACTTACCGAAAAAAGATCTTGGCTGTATCAGGTATCAGGTATCAGAATGGGGGTAGGCTTAATAGCGGCACGTTATCCAAACATACGGGAAAATTGTGCCTAGCCTTTTTTTTATCCAAGATTTCATCATTTACCTGAGAAACCAAAAAAACCTATAAAAGGAAGAAATAAATTCAATCTATTTAAGATGGCATAAAGCCTTTCCACTAGGGATTATTAGCATTAAAGCTCTTTTCTACATTCGGTAAAGAATGATAGAATGTTTTTTAAGTTTAATTTCTTAAACTCAGATTCGCTTAAAGCGTAAGATCCCAGAGTACGAAAACGTAGTCTGGCAAATGAGGGACAGTTACATATAAGATGGAAGGGATCTTCCACATCTGATTCACAACTACCACATACTGGAGATTCAGCACGCTGAATGTTGTGCATGTGATAGTTGAGTTTACAATGACCGGAGAGTGCTCTGATCAAGATGCTGCAATGAGATTTATTTAAAGTTAATAAGTAACTCGATATGATTGGAGATGGTTTTTCTAAAAATAATTTAGTTTGACGACAAGTGTCCAACTCTTCCCAGTATCGTTCATGCTGGTTAGAGGACCAAGTTTGAATTTGGTTTCTGAACCAACATGGTGATATTGGGACAGCCGGCTCTGGTCCGTAAAATTCCTTTTCCGACCCAGCTCTAGCGAGTTCGTCGGCGCATTCGTTTCCAAAAATTCCCTTATGTCCGGGTACCCATAGAAGGTTTAATCCATTGCCTTCAGCAAGTTCTTCGATTGCTTTCCGGCATGCGATTACCAGTTTTGATCTAGAACTGGAAGCACTGAGTGATTTGATAGCTGCTTGGCTATCTGAACAGAAATAAATTGTTCTGAACATAATCTTCTTTTGAAGTGCAATTTGCACTCCATACATAATAGCATATAGCTCAGCCTGAAAGACTGTACAATATTTTCCTAGAGGTTGAGCATATTCTATGTTCAACTCGTGACAGTAAATGCCTGCACCTGCACGGCCGTTTGATAATGAACCGTCAGTATAGAATACAATATGAGAGGACATTTGGTCCTCTACGAAACCTGATAACCATTCTTGAGGAGAAGGAAATTTGACTTTGAATCCCATGTAGGGAAAACTACTCGAGAGTGTTAAATCGTTTGGCGCTAGATTAAACTTGTTTAATCTAACTAATTCAGGCCACACATTTGTATGACTCGATGATCTTTCGATATTTCCTGACAGCCAGAGACCAACTGCCTGTAGACGAAAAGCACATGAGAAGGCTTCCTGTTTTAGGAACAAGTGTAGAGGTTTGATAGAAAACAGAGCCTCTAGTGCTGCAGTAGGAGTTGTAGTGAACGATCCGGACATCCCCAAAAGACACATTCTTTGAAGGTGATTTAGTTTAGTCCGAACTGTTGCAACTTCTCCTTTCTGCCACCACACTAGACACCCATAGGCCAGAATTGGTCTTACTATTGTGGAGTAAATCCAGTGAATATGTTTGGGTTTGAGTCCCCAGTTTTTTCCGATTGCACGTCGGCATTGCCCGAAGGCCATACATGCTTTTTTGATTCTGAATTCGATGTGATCAGACCAGTTTAATTTGGAGTCAAGAATGACACCCAAATATTTAACTTGATCAGACACGGTGATTTCGGAACCATAAAACAGCAGAGGGCGCACCCCGCGGGTGATACGTTTTTTAGTAAATAATACAATATTAGTTTTTAGAGGATTAACTGAAAGTTCTACATGAGAACACCATCGTTCAACAGAGCGCAGAGCTTGTTGCATTATATCAAATAATGTGCTTATGCACAAACCTCTTACCAGCAGAAGATAATCATCTGCGAATCCAAAGGTTGGTATTCCACGGTCATTGAGTTTTCTCAACAAGCCGTCTGCAACTAGGTTCCACAAAAGAGGTGATAGTACACCTCCCTGTGGGCAACCACGTGTGCTAACTTTTGTTATTGAAGCCTGTCTTAAAGACGAATGAAGATTCCTGTTACTTAGCATTGCGCTAATCCAGTTAGTTATAACACTAGGCACTCCATGAAGTAGTGCCGCATCCATTATTGATGTAAACGAGACATTATCAAATGCTCCTTCTATGTCTAGGAATGCTCCTAGACATGATTCTTTCTGTGAAAAACTATTTTCAATATTATGTACTACGTTGTGCAGAAGAGTTAATGTTGATTTTCCTGTTTGGTATGCATGTTGTGTCGCATTAAGCGGATGTTGGACAAGGCATTCTTGCCTGATATGATGATCAATTAAACGTTCAAGTGCTTTTAATAGAAATGAACTTAGACTAATAGGACGAAAGCTTTTGGCTTCGTCGTATGATGATCGTCCCCCTTTAGGGATGAATTTCACGGCTATCTGCCGCCAAAGTTTAGGAATATATCCATGAGCAAAACTGCTTATCATTATTTTTCTTAATATGTGTTTGAAATGATCGAAACCTTTTTGAAGCAAAACTGGAAATAAACCGTCACTTCCAGGAGATTTGTATTGAGCAAAACCATCGATTGCCCATTTGATCGATTCTGTAGTAACTATTTTCCGAGCAAAATGCAAGGAATCTAGATTTCCAGAAAAGAACTCAGGCTCTATCGATGAATCTTGATCAACACATCCTGGAAAGTGAGTATTGAATAGACAACTTAATGTTTCTTCGTCGTTTGATGTATAATCACCACTAGGGGTTTTAAGGTATGAAACCTGATAATCTTTTGATTTGGCTAAGACTTTATTTAACCTACTTGCTTCGTGCAAGCCTGAAATGTTTGTGCAGTAGCTATGCCAACTTGAGCGTTCGGCAGCTCTTGTTGCTTTCCGGTAAGCTCTGCGAGCCAACTTGAACGCATCAAAACCTTCCGTGCGCCTTCGGTTCCAAGAGCGTCTGCAGTTTTTTCGTAATTTACTGAGATTTGAGTTCCACCATGGTGTACTGTTTTTGTTGAATTTCAACGTTCGTAAGGGACACGCTTCTTCATAAGAATTTAAAATAATTTCGGTGGTTTTTGCAACCACTTCATCCAACTCTGAAGGAGTAGTAATTTCAGGTGTATATCCATGAAATTTAGTAGCAAGATGCTCCAAATATAGGTCCCAATTAGTTGTTCTTGGGTTTCTGAATGTAATTGTTTCTAAAAACTCACCTGAGTGTTCAAAATAGATAAACCTGTGGTCAGAAATCGATTCTTCGTTAGGCACATGCCAATTTGAAATTTCCTGAGAAATTGTTCTAGAACAAAGTGTGATGTCAATCACCTCTTCTCTGTCACACCTAACAAAAGTTGGTTTATTTCCTACATTTAGAATTTCTAAATCAGTGCTGCTTAAATATTCCATAAAATTTAAGCCTCTCAGATTGATATCTGAGCTACCCCATACAAAATGATGGGCATTGGCATCACAGCCTATTAAAAGAGGTATATTTTGTGATTCACAGAATGAAATGACATTTTTTAAATCATCCGTAGGGGATGATTGTTCATATGGTGAGTATGCTGAACAGTAGACGTATTTTCTATCAGGCAGCGAAACCTGAACGACGCAAATATCTCTTGTTGTTAGATTGGGTATAAGTGTTGCATTTAAAGAATTGTTTATCAATATACATGCACGAGGCATTATACGGGCATTAGTCATTCCAATTACACTGAACACAGTAAAGTTTGGTTTGAGCAAATTCCCTAAGTAAAAAGTTCCATTTCGGAAATAGGGTTCTTGGACCAAGGCGATTGATGCAGTTCCATTAAGGATTAAACGACATAAGTTAAGTGTAGCGGTTCTTTTGTGCTGCAGATTTATCTGTGCAACCTTAATAGAAAGCATTTCTATCAAAGAATTCCACACATATTTCCATCACACACAAGAACCTCTGCACCTTCATATCGACGCATGAAGCGGGGTATCCCATACAGGATGAAAATTTTAAAATCGTGTGTATAATCTGAATCCCACGAGTTGCCAGGAAAAATACGGCCCTTTGCACCAGTGCCTGGCTATAGTGCAGACCTTAACAACGTTCTGCTTAAGATAGGATTATTATACACCCTCCTACCCCCACTTTGGGGCCCGCAGGCACAGAACCACCTTGAAGCGGGTGTTTACAAAATTTAGGAGAATACAACTTGTGCATGCGCATTAATAGCAATAAGCACAATTGGTGAATCCTCCCTGAAGAAACTTGGCTTGGAACCAAGCCAAGGTTCCCCCCTCCCAATGTGATAGTCGCATTTGAAGAATGACTAACGCATATGGGAAGTACTGGATAAGTCGCCTTTTACGACGTGGACCAGTATCCCAGTGGTAGTATTCTATAAGCCGCCACCACACAGCAACCCAAACCCAAACTTTTAAAAATTTGTAAAGGTTGGAAATTGGAAACAATGCCCAAAAGTTTGAGTAAAATTCAGTACAGTAAAACATTGCAAACAAGAAATAAGGATAAAGCATAAACATTGTATGAAAGCTTGTATGCCATATTAATATTTTCGCATTTTTTGGCGGTCAATATCCTATTTGATTTAGTTATAATCTTGTCATAATGTTATCAAAATGTGATATAATCAAGTCATTCTTGCATGAACTTTTTGATATAATTTGAGATATTTAACATCCTACGATTACTGAATCATATCTCATATTGATAGGAATAATTTAAAACCAAAATATCTTATGATGATATAATTTTGTGATTAATAGGTTTTTCTTCAAATACATTGGAAAACTCATTATGTCTAAGATATATGGTAGAGACATAAGATCGATCTTTTTTGCTTCCTCAAAGTTTGGGAGCAAAAACCGTGTTCAAATTTATGCATGAATAACCATGTTCTATGGAATATTTTTACATTAATCCGATGCATTTTAAAGACAACATTGCAAATTCAGAAAACAGTTGAAATGGACCAACCCTTTTCTCGCCTCTCTTAGACCTAAATGTTATACTACGAATCAATTGATCGTCCCTTAAAATTTGCCTGTGCTTGTTTTCAGATCAAATCATACTATACATTTTTCTTAACAATACAAATAATTTGTCCGAATTATTTCAACGAAAACGGTACAAGTTTACTTAAGTGAAAATTCAAAACAAAATTTTAAACTGTTAAGAAAGAAAGTAAGATTACATGTTTTATTATCAGCAAATATCTTTGATTAAAATTAATTAATTGAAATCCAGTGGTTGTTATTTAAACATCAGGTTTTTTCCACTAAAAAAACATGCCTAGTAACTCAAATTCTACTTCATGTTTGTGATTTTTGCTCAACTGTGGCAATTGATTTTTTAACTTTGAAGGCGAATTAACAATCGAAATTATAAATGATGAATCTGATTCTGAGTTTTCAATTTTGGATCGCAAGTTTGAGAATTTTGATTCTGAATATAAATCAATAACTCAGCATGGTTTCTAATTTTTTCTGACTTTCAATCAATAAGGCTGGAACAAATATCAATTCCTTCTTTTGTCACCCCCCCCCCCCCCTTCGAAATTTCAAAAATCCAGAAGGGGGGAATAAATAAAGTTTAAAGTATTTGAAGTTAATTTCAAATAAAAATTCAAATATCCGAAAGATAACAAGACCAAGAACCAAATTTTGGAAGATGGAAGTTAATTCACATTTTGTATTCTTGAATTTATTGAATTTTTCGATAAACAAATACATACTTCATTTATAGGTTTTATGCAATAATATTGCATGTAATTTGGTTGCATACAAGCTTTCGTTCCAATTTATTTGTTTTTCGCATTATTTTTTAAAAAGTTCGAAAAACAGCTACCTTTGAAAAGTCGTCATAAGTTTTGTATTTCGTATTTGAAAAATCTAAAGATGCCAAAATGTGACAAAATACGTAAACTTTCCAATTTATTTTATAATTTTTTTCTTTTGTAACTAGAACAGCTTTGGCGGTTGATTGATCGAAAAGTACGGGTTTTACACAACTTTTTACATTTTTTGTGGCCATGATCTTTAAAAAAAAGTTTAAAAAAAAAAGTTCCATGCATGCAATATATAGCTTCTAACTTCAGCTTTCTCAGGCACTAAGTGAAATTTTTTTTCGAGCTCTTAATAACTGCCTTTTTCCTGAAGCATGTTTTTTCATAAAATTTTTTTGGACTTTAAATAACTTTGAAATAATTGATTGTAGCTGAAAGTTGTTTGAGGAACACATTTGAGTCTTGTTATAAGCTTTTCAAAACTATAAATTATGTAGAAATCGGTTAAGAAATAAGAGAGCTTAACCAAAAACAGTGTAAGCCGTCATTTCACCGGTATGAATAGGTATACACAAGGTGTCGGTATGTTTAGTGTTAAAAAAGTTATCACCAGATTTTGAAAGAAGATTTTCAGAACAGAATAGGTAGACTAATAAAAACTTCTGCCATTTTCATTAAATTTGTATTTGTAGCCAGGACAACATATTCTGTATGTGAAATATAAATTTTAAAGTTTTTTTTTTTGATAACTTTTGCAGCAGTGTTCTGTGAATTCTTAAGATGTTTCATATGACATAATTAAAGCTCACGTGAGATTTCGAAAAAAAAATACGCTGTTTTGACATGTTCCATACATTTTTTTAAATTTTCTTCAAGCATAAAATGTATCTCTTGTAACATTTAGAAAAAGAATTTGACCAAATTATCTGTTTTTTTTTTTCTGATGGGAGCTATTAATGACATAAAGTTATATAAAGTTGAAATAAACATTCGGACTATGAATTATAGATTTAGCAAATTCTTACTTTGGTTCTGATTGTAACTTTGATTATTAATTTTGTATAATGATTTCATTCTTCATCTATAATTTATTTTCCGAAACTTGGTCGGAAATTATGAGTTTAATTTGAGTCACTGAATAGTAGTGTTAATCAAATCTTATTTGAAGTTCTGTATTTTTTAACTCTCACATATAACTGTATCTCCATGGAATTTGATTTTAATACTATTGTTTTATCTTTTAATTTTGTTTTTAAGTCTGAAATCTTTAAAGTGAAATATTTATTTTGCTTTCGATTAAGCACATACCTGGAGATCAATGATGAAATTAAAAGCTTATTTAAAATATATTCTTGATTTTTTTCACATCAGACAAATTCTTCATTATTATAAAGGTAATATGTAAAGAGCGAATTTAATTTTTCATTGAACAGCTTTAATTAGAGCTTTTATTTTTGATATGTTGCATAATTTTTCCGCACTGTTTGCACGTGATTTGACGATACCAGAAACTTCTACCTTCATCGCAGTTGCACAAAAACTACAATTTTGTTTATGAATTTATCTTTTCAAAATGTTTATTGATTTAAATATCTTTTTCGTCAAAGTGGGATAATTGGTATTGAATGTAATCTCTGTAGCATTTCATCAAGCTTCGATATGATTTTTAATCATATCACATTGAAATGTTCCCTTACCATTTTCCGGCTGAAAAACTGTTTTGATCTAATTAAGTTTCACTAAGCTGTAACTGTTCATTTTTCTGGATAACAAGGAATAAATAAAGTTTTACTTAGATTTTCCAAGTCTAACTTTACGACAGGTTTAAGTTTTTGAGAAAATGGTACATAAGATAAGAAATATTTCGTGTATTCAAATCTTTGACTTCGATTTTTTGGGACTGAGGATCGAAGTTTTCCTACTATACATTATTTTGACAATATTGCTGTTGACGTCAAATACAATTCTTTAAGATTTGCTGTCTCAAAATTTGAGAAACTGGAGTTTTTTTCAGAAAAATCTTTAGATTTTTTGCACAAAATGTTGAGTTAATAGTCGTCTAATAAATCTGATAAAATATAGTCCCTCAAAGCCAAAGCAGTCCAAGTGAATATGACATTTTTCAGACATTGTAAGTTGCCCGACTGGCACACCTGCATATGTTTTCAACGAGTTTAATTATTTTAAAACTTTAATTTCAAGATTTGACGGTAGAAAAAATACAGTTATGGAAATATGAAGTGTTTTTGAATGAAAGTGGAATTATTGAAAATAAGCATTGAGAGCAAAAAATATGAAAATTCTGAGCGGTTAATTGACAATTCATTAGAGCACAAAAACTACTACAATTACTAGTTGAGCATAAATGTTCACTTATTTAGCAAAACAAAAATAGTTCATATTAAAAGACAATCCGAGTATTTTTTTTTCAGTTGCATGTAGTCAATGAACGTATTCAATTTTGTATGGCAATTTGTATGTGAGAAGAAATTTTGTATATGAAATGATCCAGGAAATCCAAATAAGCTTGAAATGAAGTTTGTGTTTAATTATTAATTTTGCCTATGCTTCGTTTTTGCCAACATGAGAAGAAGCAAAGTGTTTCATGAAAAAGGTAGCTTATCAAAATAAAAAACCGGAATCAATTGAAAAAAATTTGTAAAATTGCAGATTTCGCTTGCTGGAGCTGCCAATAATTTGATGACAAGTTTTTGTGAAAGTGATTTTAATAAACAGTTAACCAGCTTTCAATTAGCAGTTAAAAACACTAAAATTGAAAAAATGTTTATTTTGAATTTTTTCAATGTCATCGAATATCATTACTAGGGTACAATTTAAATTTGGGTTTTGTTCACATGAAATAAACTATAAGATCCAAAGTTATTTTTTTTAACTTTATTATATCTCTGGTGATTTAATGTACTTGATGAACAGCTTCCAAAATTTTTATTGCTATTTTTGGCAGTAAATAGAACCAAAGCAATAGGAGGTATAAAAATTAATCTATATATATAAAAATGAATTTCTGTCTGTCTGTCTGTCTGTCTGTCTGTCTGTCTGTCTGTCTTTCTGTCTGTTCCCTATAGACTCGGAAACTACTAAACCGATTGATGTGAAATTTGGCAGGTGGGGGTAATGGAGGCCGGGGAAGGTTCCTATTCTGGTTTGGGGCCCCTCCCCCTAACAGGAAGGGGGGGAGGGGCCTCCCAAATAAAAGACAATTTTTTGCATAACTCGAGTACCCATCAAGCAAATGGTATCAAATTTGGCATGAGGTGGTATTTGGGAACGGGGAATATTTCAATGAATATAAGGTACCCCTCCCTCCTCTCAGTGGGGTGATAGGAAGGGGGGAGGGGGGCTACCTTATAATTTTTCATATAACTCGAATACTAATCAAGATATTGGAACCAAATTTGGCATGGGAAGGTATTTTGATATGAAAAATATTTCAATGATTATTTGAGGCCCCTTCCTCCCTGCAATTGAAAGGGGGAGGGGCCTCTTTCATATTTTTTTACATAACTCAAAAACTAATTAAGCAAATGAAACCAAATTTGGCATGGGAAGGTATTTGGATACGAATAATATTTCAATGATTATTTGAGACCCCTCCCTCTTTTCAGTAGGGATATATAAAGGGGGGAGGGGCCCTCTTTTTAATTTTTTACATAACTTAAAAACTAATCAAGCAAATGGAACCAAATTTAGCATGTGCGGATATTTGGGATAGTGTCATGTTCAAATGATTGTTTGAGAACCTTTCCTTCTTCCAGCGGGGAGAAAGGAAAGGGGGAAGGAAGTTTCATACAATTTTTATTGTATAACTCAAGCACTCCAACAGCAAATGGAACCAAATTTGGCATGGAACGATATTTGGGTACGAGAAATGCTTCTATGAATATATGGTATCCCTCACTCCTTCAAAAAGGTGGATGAAAAGGGGGAGAGGTCTCCCTTACAATTTTCAATATAACTGGAGAGCTGATCTAACAAATCGAACGAGAAATTTTATAATGTCATACAATTCCTTTCTTGCAGTGGGATGATAGAATTGGGAATAAAGAAAGGGAAGAGGAAATGGAAGGAGGGAGGTGAGCCCAATATAATTTTGTTAGCCTAAGTTCTCAATTTATGCTAACGAAGCCAACAAACGGAAACAAATATGGCATGGAAAGGTACTTAGTTACGAGATATGTTTCTACGATTGTTATAGACCCTTACGCCTTACAGTGGAGAAGAAAGGAGGAGGCTCCATGTAAATTTCGTTGTAAAGCTTAAAAACTTATCAACCAATGGAACAACATTTGACACAAGAAGATTTTTGGGAACGAAAAAAAAATGGGTATGATTATTAAAGATTACGATCTTCATTCAGCAGGGGGGAAGGGAAGGACAGAGGGGTGGGCTCTCTTATCAGTTTTTTTAGCATAAATCGAGAACATATCAAGTAAAAATATTTTATCAGTTGGATTGTTTGCGTACGATTAGTTTGAGACCCTCCTTTTTAGGGCGAAAATAAAAGAAACGTATTAAAATTATCAGATCTTTCACACAAATTTATAGATCAAGATTCAGAATATTAGTTTAAGTTACTCCAGCTGCTGCTCTCATTTTATAGCGGTTGCTTATGAATTATGTTATAATTTGATTTAAAATAATGCCAACAAAACAAAAAAATATGAATAAATTCTGAAAATATCAGTCGATTTTGAAAGGTGTAGCAAAGCACACCGGGTCAGCTAGTAATCTATATATATAAAAATGAATTTCTGTCTGTCTGTCTGTCTGTCTGTCTGTTCCCTATAGACTCAAAAACTACTGAACCAATTTACGTGAAACTTGGCAGGTGGGGGTATTGGAGGCAGGGGAAGGTTCCTATAATGGTTTGGGTCCCCTCCCCCTAACAGGAAGGGGGAGAGGGGCCTCCCATACAAAAGACAATTTTTTGCATAACTCGAGAACCAATCAAGCAAATGGTATCAAATTTGGCATTGGGTGGTATTTGGGAACGGGGAATATTTCAATGAATACTAAGTACCCCTCCCTCCTCTCAGTGGGGTGATAGGAAGGGGGGAGGGGGACTACCTTACAATTTTTCATATAACTCGAAAACTAATCAAGATATTGGAACCAAATTTGGGATGGGAAGGTATTTTGATTCAAAAAATATTTCAATGATTATTTGAGACCCCTCCCTCTTTGCAGTTGAAAGGGGGAGGGGCCTCTTTCATATTTTTTTTACATAACTCAAAAACTAATAAAGCAAATGGAACCAAATTTTGCATGGGAAGATATTTGGAAACGAAAAATATTTCTACGATTATTTGAGACCCCTACCTCTTTCCAGTAGGGATAAATAAAGGGGGGAGGGGCCCTTTTTTTAATTTTTTACATAACTTAAAAACTTATCAAGCAAATGGAACCAAATTTAGCATGGGCGGATATTTGGGAACGTGACATGTTCTAATGATTGTTTGAGACCCCTTCCTTCTTCCAGCGGGTAGAAATGAAAGGGGAAGGGAAGTTTCATATAATATTTATCGCATAACTCAAGAACTACAACAGCAAATGGAACCAAATTTTGCATGGAACGATAATTGGGTACGAGAAATACTTCTACGAATATTTGGTATCCCTTACACCTTCAAAGAGGTGGATGAAAAGGGGGAGACCCCTCCCATTACAATTTTCAGTATATCTGGAGAGTTGATCGAGCAAATTGAACCATATCTACCATATCATGTGAGGGAATTTAGATACGAGAGATAACCCACCTTTTTCAGCGGAAAGATATAAAGCGGGAAAGAGGGGCTTCCATACAATTTTTTGCATAACTCAAGAATTAATCAAGCAAATGAAACCATATTTGGCATCAAAAAATATTTGAGTACCCTTTCTTGCAGTAGGATGATAGAATTGGGAATATAGGAACCTACAGACAGATTAAAATTATCAGATCTTTAACATAAATTTATAGAGTAAGATTCAGAATATTTGTTTAAGTTATCTTTGTGTTGCAATTCGAAACTCCAGCTGCAGCTCTAATTTTGTAGTGGTTGCTTATGAAATATGTTATAATTTGATTTAAAATAATGCCAACAAAACAATAAATTTGAATAGTTTTTGAAAATATCATTTGATCATGAAAGGTGTAGCAAAGCACACCGGGTCAGCTAGTAATATAAATAAAAAAAAATTAATAATATAAAATTTGCATACAAATCTTGCAGCATACTTATGTACAACAATGGGCAGGAGGATGTTTAGCGGATCAATTGTTGAACGATCTGACATTTTCTCTGGTTATGTATGGATCCTTTTTTGTTAAATCATGGTGTTGAAAATATCCAACTAACGTATTGTAAAAAAACCGATACGAAAAATGTTTTGTTCAAAGACCTTTGTTTGTCTTTGAAATAAACCTAAGGTTTTGCACAAAAACCCCGCGAAAAAAAAGCATGAAAAATTAATAAATGTCGTAAGATACATATTTTACCAAAGAAAATATCGCAAAAATTTCATCAGTTAACATTCCATTTAACATGAATCAATATTATTTTATATGGACTTAAATAGCCATTCTGTGCAACAATCGATTGGCAAATCACCTTATATTGAAAAGTTATCTAACTGTCCTGGGAGAAAATTATTGTGATTTTCGAGAAAAACATTTTCCTGAAAAAAAACGTTCTCCTAAAAATAACAGTTCAACCTTTCACAAGCAATTCCAGTCGTGTGAGTTCAAAAAAAAAATTCCTTATTGCGACGTACTTAAAAAAATCCCGTGTGTTAACTAAGCACAAGTATTTTTTATACCGATAAAAAATTAATTTCCCTGTTTTTATCCAACTTTTATATTGCTCAAATTGGGATAAAAGACACTTGTTTGAAAAACAAATTATGTCATTTTTTTCCTGAAAATTGTGAGATGTTATAAGTTTATTAAACATCTTCACATCTACCATTCCCCCAGAATGAGTTCGATTAATTTAGTTTCAATAAAAATGTGATAAAATAGGGGGTAGACAAATTGAGGGTATACAAAATCGGTGCGTGACAAAATCGAGTATTCACTGTATTTACATTTTTGTCTTTCAAATATGTCAAAAAAAAATATTTTCAACCGAAAATTACGATAAGTTTGAACATGCCAGTCAAAAATTTGATTTATCATCATCATAATTAAAGAATTTTTTTCATTGAAAATCGTCCTAGCTTATTCAATCAAAACCACTATAAATACACAACATAGTCGTTTGGCCGATGATTTGCACTGTGTGTGGTAAATATGGAGGAGCGAACAAAAAATGGCACACATGGTTCAAGAGCATCTTGCTCAAGGGCTTTGAAGTAGACCTAATTCAATGCTTGTCTATATTTATGCTCTCAGCTCCATTCATCTTCCCCCAGTTTGGTTGATGGATGAACAAAAGGATACACCGATGACGAACAAAAGAAAATGTCCGCCCTATTTATAGAATTGATAATTCCCGAGTACCTGAACACATAAAGGTATAATACTTGCGGGGGACTTTCGCCGTTAGATGTTTGAACAAGGTATTTATAAAAGTAGCAGGACTTGATAGAAAAGTTGAACATAAACACCTACCTCATCCCATTTGAGAAACTTTTCGCCATCCTGCAGGGCTTTGGGGACATCAATGCTCCCAAGTTTGACAGCCGTCGGATTTACGATGCTTTGGCCGCCGGTATTCCTGGGAGATTGTTGCTGTTTGGATGCAACATCTGCACTCAACGTTGTTGAAGATGCCATTTTTTCAGATTATTTTATTATTTTATTCACCAACTGCACAAAACTTGCAAACTCACTTATTCTCTCTCAATGCAATGATTTACGAATACATTATGCAACAACTTCAATGACTTTAATCAATTTGTTGCAGCAATTAAACCCGCAAACACTCGCAACCGCACAGCAAAGTCATTTTCTTCGCACACCATTATCTAATTTCAATCAACTTAACCCTCGATAATCGTTCTTTATTGCAGTTGGATTAATTTTCCATTACTACTTGATTGGTTTTTTTGGCACACGCGGTGCGTTTTTCACGTCTGCACCACTTTGACTTGCGTTAATCTCGCACCAGCAGATAAACGGTGATTAACATCGTTTGAACGAATCTTCCTTCAATAATCGGATTGTGGTGATTCGATTCTTGGAGCACTAACTAAGCGAGAACCACCGTTGAATTGTGAAAAGTGCGGAGATGTTTCAAGACCGGGAACGCTCTGGAGCGGAAGCGGAAATGCGAGAAATCTGCAGCAGTTTGGTATCTGGAAGAGAGGAAAAAAAGTCTAGATTAGAACAATTAATGCATTTGGAATTTATTCTTAATCAAAATTTTCAACTTTAAGGTGAGATCATCAAAGTCAAATGTTAAAACGAAAGATTTTGGAAAAACACGCATAAAATTTTCCTTAATCCCTTTTTTCAGTCAAAATATATGAACGTAATACCACATTCACGAAATGTTTAAGATATGGAAAAATGATTGGCAAATGACAAAATTGACAAACTTGACAAAATTGACAAAATTGACAAAATTGACACAATTGACAAAATTGACAAAATTGACAAAATTGACAAAATTGACAAAATAGTCAAAATTGACAAAATTGACAAAATTGACAAAATTGATAAAATTGAAAAAAATTGACAAAATTGACAAAATTGACAAAATTGACAAAGTTGACAAAAATGACAAAACTGCCAAATTGACAAAATTGACAAAATTGACAAAATTGACAAAATTGACAAAATTGACAAAATTGACAAAATTGACAAAATTGACAAAATTGACAAAATTGACAAAATTGACAAAATTGACAAAATTGACAAAATTGACAAAATTGACAAAATGCCAAATTGACAAAATTGACAAAATTGACAAAATTGACAAAATTGACAAAATTGACAAAATTGACAAAATTGACAAAATTGACAAAATTGACAAAATTGACAAAATTGACAAAATTGACAAAATTGACAAAACTGACAAAACTGACAAAATTGACAAAATTGACAAAATTGACAAAATTGACAGAATTGACAAAATTGACGAAATTGACAAAATTGACAAAATTGACAAAATTGACAAAATTGACAAAATTGACAAAATTGACAAAATTGACAAAATTGACAAAATTGACAAAATTGACAAAATTGACAAAATTGACAAAATTGACAAAATTGACAAAATTGACACAATTGACAAAATTGACAAAATTGACAAAATTGACAAAATTGACAAAATTGACAAAATAGTCAAAATTGACAAAATTGACAAAATTGACAAAATTGACAAAGTTGACAAAATTGACAAAATTGACAAAATTGACAAAATTGACAAAATTGACAAAATTGACAAAATTGACAAAATTGACAAAATTGACAAAATTGACAAAATTGACAAAATTGACAAAATTGACAAAATTGACAAAATTGACAAAATTGACAAAATTGACAAAATTGACAAAATTGACAAAATTGACAAAATTGACAAAATTGACAAAATTGACAAAATGACAAAATTGACAAAATTGACAAAATTGACAAAATTGACAAAATTGACAAAATTGACAAAATTGACAAAACTGACAAAATTGACAAAATTGACAAAATTGACAAAATTGACAAAATTGACAAAATTGACAAAATTGACAAAATTGACAGAATTGACAAAATTGACAAAATTGACGAAATTGACAAAATTGACAAAATTGACAAAATTGACAAAATTGACAAAATTGACAAAATTGACAAAATTGACAAAATTGACAAAATTGACAAAATTGACAAAATTGACAAAATTGACAAAATTGACAAAATTGACACAATTGACACAATTGACAAAATTGACAAAATTGACAAAATTGACAAAATTGACAAAATTGACAAAATTGACAAAATTGATAAAATAGTCAAAATTGACAAAATTGACAAAATTGACAGAATTGACAAAATTGACAAAATTGACAAAATTGACAAAATTGACAAAGTTGACAAAATTGACAAAATTGACAAAATTGACAAAATTGACAAAATTGACAAAATTGACAAAATTGACAAAATTTACAAAATTTACAAAATTGACAAAATTGACAAAATTGACAAAATTGACAAAATTGACAAAATTGACAAAATTGACAAAATTGACAAAATTGACAAAATTGACAAAATTGACAAAATTGACAAAATTGACAAAATTGACAAAATTGACAAAATGACAAAATTGACAAAATTGACAAAATTGACAAAATTGACAAAATTGACAAAATTGACAAAATTGACAAAATTGACAAAATTGACAAAATTGACAAAATTGACAAAATTGACAAAATTGACAAAATTGACAAAATTGACAAAATTGACAAAATTGACATAATTGACAAAATTGACAAAATTGACAAAATTGGCAAAATTGTCAAAATTGACAAAAATTACAAAAATGACAAAATGGACAAAGTTGACAAAATGGACAAAATTGACAAAAATGACAAAAATCACAAAATGACAAAAATTTAAAAAATGACAAAATTGACAAAAATTACAAAAAAAGAACAAAAATGATAAAATTGGCTAAAACGACAAAAATGACAAAAATGACAAATATGACAAAAATGAAAAAAAATGACAAAAATGACAAAAATGACAAAAATGACAAAAATGACAAAAATGACAAAAATGACAAAAATGACAAAGAGAACTGTTCTAGCGTCGTTGCCTTTTTTTCAGATTCTCGCTGCGAATAGTTGCTACTTGTCGATTTTTCGCTTTTCACATTTTATCTATTCCGCATTGGCAAAAAGAAAAAAAAATACAACAAGAAAATACGGTTCCAAAATTGACACTTGGCCAAAAGTACGAATGCGGAACAGATAAAATGTGAAAAGCGAAAAATCGACAAGTAGCAAGAAGATTGTCCGATTTACACAAATTTTTATTTGACTTATTATTGATTCTTGCACCTGTCACTTGTGGTAAGTTTATAATTTATCATCCAGAAACTGAACAAACAAGATTTTGCCTAAAGCTGAACATCCACTCTAAGTTATCAAAAGTGAAAAAAAGTAATTAAAAATAATTAAATAATAATTTAGTAAACCCACGTTTTCTTTGGATTCACCCAATGCCATTGGCTTACAATTTATATGAAGTTCAAATTGGTACCATGAAGTTCTTCCAAAGCTCCCTTATACCTCACTTGGAATCATAGGAATGCGATGCATGTCAATCCTAATACCGGAGAAGGTAAAATCGAAAACATCTTTTGATCTAGTCGAAGTTTACATTTATTAATTGGAAAACGGCAAATGAAGGATGAGTTTACCCATAAATATTTAAAACCAGCAAAGTAAACTTCACATAGTAAGAACGGCACTAAAGCGATACATATCCAACACACTGACAGACCCCTACACAAACTAGTCAAGTAGGAAGATGAAAATGGTAAGATCCGAGAATGAAATGTGGTACCTTTGCACAAGAAGAGAAAAAAAGACTTACAAAAACACCACCGCCCTTCTGTTGTTCGGTTGGAATAGGAAAGAAAATGAAACGCGTTTTGGGAAATTGATTTTTCAAAGCGGTTTCCTGTTTCGCTATGTGTCTCGGTTTTGTCCGGTTGGAATTTCGGTGCGTCCCTAAGGCAGAGACCCTAGTTTTTGGAGGATTAATTATGGCACCAGAAGACTATTTGAGATTTTTTCAAAGCTAACAACCCTACATAAATCACAAAGTTTTTCAATTTAAACTTCACTGAAACAAAATTGATGTTTTCGAGTGGAGCGCAAATTTTCCTTTAATTAATTGAAAATTCCAATAATTTTCCAACCGTCATATATAAATTCAATTGTTTTGGACACTAAAGCTCAACAAATTCTAGCAATTGATTCAAACTGACACGATACCTTTTGATTTTTTTTTGTGAACCGGAATCATTTTCCGTGCCACTGTCAGACGATGCTGGTGCTTTTGAAAGAAGGACTTCAAACTCAGCGGATCGCAATTTTCATTCTGTTGTTGACGTCTGCTGCTAGCTGAGACGACTTTTTTTTACTGATGCAGAGTATTGTTGTTTCATTGATTTGACTCTTGGTTGGTTGACAGTAGAAGAAGAAAAAAAAGCAATGAAAGGCGGTGCAGTTTAGATGTGGGTGGTGATCTACTCGACTGTTTGGAGTGTTCCCTAAAGTATGGCAACTTATCGGAAACGATTCGATTCTAGTGGTCTGCATGATGGTTTCTGCGTTTGGAACTAGAACTTAAATAATATGGGTCAATGTGAAAATCTGTGAAAAAACTAAACTTGCTTTTTGGAGTTCCGATCAAAAATAAAAGCTATGAAATTGACTGCAGGACTAATGTCAGTGCAGTGGTTGATCATATTTTCAAGCCCTTGTTTAAAAACTGGAGATTGTTTGACGACCATACGCACAATGATAACTACAGAAATCCTGTGGTCATAAGGCAGCCATTGATCCGGGAGCAAAGATATAAGATCAAAGTATTCGCCGAAGAACTCTGTGTTTATGCTCTCTTTTGCCATGAAGTTTCATTTTGGGCATAGAAACAATTTTTTGGGTGTATCTATTTTTTTGTTGATATTTATGAATTTATTATCGAAACGATAAAAACGCAGTTTATTAAAGAAAATGTTTTTTTTCATAAGGAGTGTTTCGAAAATTAACTATAAACATATTTGGGCCTTCTACTTACAAACGCGTGAACGCGCTCAACTGAGCTCACCTGTATGTAGCATCTTGATCTGTCAAGAGTGGACCAGCGCTTTGTTTACATTTGAAACCTTCGTTTCTCCCAAAATGTCGCGAATTAAAAAAGAAGTTAAAATTCGTGTGTTGGACACTTGGATGCGAGAGAAGGGCATCTCGATGAATGAAGTGGCGAAACATTTGGGCGTTCATCCGGCGAGCGGAAAATCCATCATCCACAAATCCGGGGAACACTATACGTTTGATGATTTGCCAGGAAGAGGCAGAAAACCTGGACCATCTGAACCAAATGTGGACCGTAAGGTAATCAACCTTATTAACCGGAATCGATCGATGTCCATACGGGATTTGGCTAAAAACGCTGAGACATCGATCGGAATGGTATAGCGGAAGCAAAACAACCTGAAGACATACAAGAAGCAGAAAGTGTCCAAATAAACGGCTGAACAAAAATCACGAGCCAAAACCGGTGCCCGGAAGCTGTATCATTGGATTTTGCAGAAGCCAGATGCGTGCATTCTCATGGACAATGAAACTTATGTAAAAAAGGATTCCAGTACTATTCCGGGACCACAATTCTACCCTGAAACTATTGGGGAGGATGTGAGTGACCACGAGAAGTCGATTGAGGTGGAACAATTTGGCCAGAAAGTGCTTGTGTGGCAGGCAATCTGTTTCGATTATAGTCGTTTTACCATCTTTATGTCATTTGCGACTTTATCAACGTTGCAGTTGGCGGATTGTTAGGCCGGAACAAATTTGAAATCCTTCTTTTATCACTCGGAGTTGGAGCACCGCAAGGGGGGGGGGGGGGGGGGGGGGCGAAGGAAGAATAAAAAATAATGCAAAAAACAAATAAATTCGAATAAATTGCACGAAATCTTGTTTGAAACAAAATTGCATACAATATCATTGCACAAAATCTATATATCAAGATATTTTTTATCTAAAAATTCAATAAAATAAAGAATAGAAAAGGTGAAATACTTCCCATCTCACAAAAATATGTGTTTGGGTTTTGAATTCTTTCTAATTTTTTTTTTTTTTTCGAAATTTACATAAAATACTTCAAACTTTATTTATTTCCCCCTTCGGGTTTTTCGGAAATTTCGAAGGGGGAGGGGGGAGGGGGGTGACAAAAGAATAAATTGAAATTGGTCTCAGCCTTATTGAAAAACTTATCCGGTACAACTGTGTTCGATGTTTACTCTTTGGCTTGAACTCAGGAACATCGGCTCGAGAGACAACAGACTTGCCAACTGAGCTATATCACAAGCCCCGCCCCATAGAACGATATTGGGCTATCGTCAAGAGTTTTCAAGAAGGATGGTAAGGCCAACAGGATCGTGGCGGTTTTAGCTTAGCTTAGCTTGATTGACTACTCACATCCACCTTAAATCATTGAACTCGAAATGAATCATAAACAGTTGTACAGCATTATTTAATTCAACGCAACAAAATTCTATCATTTTAATTTAAACACATTCATTTTTTCATTGTAATTAAAACACTTTTAAAACATTTCGAATTCCATGATCGCTGGCGTGGCTCAGTGGAACAAGCTCCACATCGCCAATGGTTGCTACTCCGTGATTGACCGATGCCATCAATTTTGTCCAGAGGTCAAAAGAATGGTGTCTGGGATTGACAGCACACTCACAATGAACAAAACTGATGCTCTCTCTTTAAACATCAATAACGGCGCCGGCCACGTCCTAGTAGTCAATGGATAGTTTGGAAATGGTAGAAAGGGATGAAAGATCAAGCTTGTGCTTTAGGACCGAGGTCACCTCTGCATCCTAGCAAAACAATTTTGATTTGAAGGTTTGGGTTAAAGGATATGATCGGAAGACACTTTTGACTAGTGTGATCAAAACTATCAAGGCTATTCTGCCGCTCAAAGCAAGTCCGTCCCATTTACGTTTTTGTTGAAATGAGAAAAACGGCAATGAAAAATCGTAAAACGGCCCAACGAGAATTCGGCACTTATATGCTTTTTAAATCAATGTAATCAACCAAATCTGTCACTGCAACGGCAATCGAAAGTTTTTCGCTTTATAAGGTTTATTTTTTCGTTTTAATTCTGTTGAAAACATTTGCTGGGCTCTTATGGAAGAGGGACCGACTGGCGATCATTTGTGAAATAGGATAAAATGACTTTTTTTCAATGTTCATCAGAAAAAGTACATACTGAAAATAAAGTTTTCCCTTGATACTACAGGTAAAAGTTAAGTGTTTCCAGCGATAAACTAAAAAACTTTTTTCAATGTTCATCAGAAAAAGTACATACTGAAAATAAAGTTTTCTCTTGATACTACAGGTAAAAGTTAAGTGTTTCCAGTAGGATTGGTCGATCTCGGATCGATCTTTGTGAGATCGATCTTTTGAACTCAAATTTCCGATTTTTTGGATCGATTTATTTTGCCTTGGAAAAATCGATTAAATCGGTTTATTTTCGATCCGATCTTTCGATCTTTTGAAGTTTTTTTTTCTATATATTTCGGAGATTTCGAGAGTCAGTTTAGAGCGAAATGTTGATTCCTGAACCATCCCAAAGACTGCTTTTCATTATTGATGCTTCTAAGCCAATAAAATTGTGGTGGGCCGCTTTATATGAAAAAAAAATGAGACGGACATAATAAGTAGTGTTTTTTTTATTTCTATACCCTTAAGGAAAACCAGAACTTTTATTAAAAGCTCAAGTAATCGAAAGCTCAAGGTTTAACTTCTTTCAGAAATCACAGAATAATCTGTAATTTCACAGATTTTTTTTTATCAAATTTTCGTCACCGAATTTGTGTCACAGATCACAAATATTAAATTTTTCACAAAATGCACAGAATTTGTGTGTTTTGTTCATACTTTTGAAATTATGAATATTAAAAAAGATTCAATTGGTAAATATCATCATAGGAAACCGCCACAGAATTTTGAGGTCTAAACACAGAGTTGCAGATTTTTATTCTTTAAAAACACAGATTTTTTTTTTGGAAATCTTAGCTTATAGTCGAAACTCGGTAAAATGATGATCAGCATTAAAAATGAGACCTCAACAAAAAAGTATTACTAGAAAAATTAAACGTTCAATTTTATATTTATATTTCAATGAATTCATTCCTCAAATCAATATTTTCATATTTGCTCTACTCTTTATAAAAATTATACATAAGATATTTGGATACTTAAAGAATTGAACATTAGCCTTCCAGATGATAGCTGAACACGTTACCTTTGTGTCATAACCTGAATTCATGGTATTTTCTGTTTTTGATATGTCATTTACACTCAACTAAAGTCATGAAAAGTTAAACATTCTGATGTTGAATTTGAAAACATATTTTTTATTGCTCATACATTTGATATTCAAATGTATGATCTTTCCTGTCATTTTTCACTATTCACTTCAGTATAAAGCAGCCCTCAGGCTCTTTAACAACAATTTAAAAGATCGATCTTGTAGAGATCGATCCTTTGGCTTCGATTTTTTAGGTGGATCGATCCTGGAACCCTTCAGCTGAATCGATCTTGGGAATCGATCTTTTCCAGGAGATCGAACAATCCTAGTTTCCAGCGATAAACTAAAAAAATGATAAAAACGCAAGTGGAACGGTTGCGCTATGAGCGGCAGAACACTTTCCAACATATTTTATGTAGAAAATAACGAAAATACTTAGCTTCAATATTTCCCAGAATTTCTTCCCCGCTTAGTGTGAACGGCCGGCAGCATTCTAGACGTTTAGAGATGATTTATCGAGCTACACCATCTGGATCACGCTCTGGTTGTCTGATGATTTCTTGATAGCAAATCGAAATGAAATTGTGTTTTTTGTCACATTTCATAACTTTTAAGGCACAAATTAAAAGAACTCTTGAAAATTTTTTCAAACAAAAAAACACTTCCGTCATCGACGGTCACAGCCTACCGAGTCCCCCAACAGGATCGTGGCGGTTTTCAAGAAAAATTGGAATGCTGCGGCCAAGAAGTGTGATCAATCAGCTGTACAAAACCTAATGAAAAGCGTCAAGTCGAAAGTCCGAGAATATTACCAATAATTACTTTTTTAATTGTATCTCATTAAAAACTGTAAGAATAAGCTTTTTAAAACACGTCCGAACTGTTTTTTTGTTTGAATCATCAATAAAATGAAAAAAAAATGTGTTTATAACTTATTTTTGATACACTCCTTAGACAATTTGAGCCTAAATGGTAAGATTTAAAAAATCTGAATTTCTACGGATCTTAGTTTTAACTTAAAACAAAGATTCAAAGTGGATATTTACAAAAATCGGATAAAATTTGATGAAGTTATAGTGACTTTACTTTGACAGTAATATTGGCACTTTTGAAAAATTAAACGAACCACAGTGTACATTAGACTTAATTATCATAGAAAAGGAAAAATTAAACGTGAGAAATTACACTTGGTGCTAACTTAAATTGATCATAAGCTCACCAGTAGGTCACATGCCAATGTTCTGCAAGATCTGACCATGGGAAGGGATTGCCTTGAGTTTCAAGCATGAATGGGATTTCAAAGTATTTGGCTCGGGAGAAGCAACCCCTTTCCGTGATGGAATCCGATTCAAATTTTTCACGAGAACTTGGATCAATTTGAACCTCCATAATGTATTAACCCTTATGAACCTCTCGGAAACCTGTATGACATTTTTCAAACAAAAAAAAACAGTACCCAAAAAAAACTTAATGAAATCTTTGATTTTACATTGCTGCATTTTTTAATAAACGCTCGTTGGAAGCTTAGACAAGAAATTTCCTAATGAATTCTACAGAGTGTCAATAAGACAATCCTCGCTGAAAAAACGCTCTATCTCATTTGTTCTCTGCCGGTTTTGTGCAAAATTTAAAGAACTCGAATCCTTGTAATGTAACTTAAACTCTACCCTACAAAACAAAATTAAAGTGCTATCATACTTTTTTTTGAAACTTAAAACCCCCAATAAAGGTTAAAAACCTGTTTATCAATTGAAAATAAAATAGGCAACTTAATCAAAGCCGAGAGTGCATAGTGAAGTTGAAATAATGTATCAATCTCCATAGCACACGCTGTCGATCGAGGAGGTCATCAATCATCATAGCTCGGTGCGACGAATCTCGTCTAATGGTAGTGTTAATGCTCTTTATGGCCTATCGCTTTCCATCACTTGTCGTGAGAGTATAACTTCTCTAAAGAAAAAAAAATCCCGTGAACATAACGCCAAACGAAAAACCACTCCAGTTTCGCGACATAAAATGCCGCTCCCTGTCAGCTGTTGGACTCCATTTTTGGGGAGCTGCTACCGAGATGATTTATACGATATTCAGCTGGCTGCTTGTAAATATACCATCTCCTAGCTATTAGGAGCTAGCTGCGTGTTTATCTTCGCGGGCGAGAGTGATTCGAGCGATGAGGTGCTCTGATTTCTGCTACCCCGGCTACAAATCATCCGAGCCGGGTTTAGTAAATAATTGAATAAATATTTTCCCACGAAATTATTCTCAATTCCATCTTGAGCGTTGTCGGATTTGCCTCCCGTAGTCAGTAGCTAACAGACTAGAGGAAACGCGCAGAGCTGTTGATAGAATTAGCGCCTCTAAGGAGATGCACTTCGATTGATGGTTAATCGGTAGTCAGCAGTGAAACCCGGCTAATTGAGGCAACTATTCGTTCATTGAGAGCATCTTGACACGGAACTTTTAGCATCGTCGTGTGCTGTTAGTAGGCCTTGCGTCGTCTTCGATACGGTCGTCGTGCCACTCTGTGCCAAACACGGAAAAATTAATTACAGCACTGCTCGTTAAACAACTTTTGTTGATTTGTTCAACATGTGTTACACATTACGCTGCCATCAGCAGTCAGCGACATATCGACAGGTAATGTAAACTTTCTTAGAGAGTCTCTTATTGGGAAGCTCGTCGTGGGAAAACTTTTTCGGGTTTATTGATTCGTAAAGACTAACTTGTGGAAATATTTTAAGCACATTGCATTGGATTTTTGGAGTTACTACTCCAACTTATACATTGTTACTGACTTCATAGAATCGACCATGATTTCATGCTATCTCAAACAGAACCTACTAAAAATTTGATTTTTTGGAATGTTGTCACTATGGAAGAAGGTTGTGGAATGGTACACCGCAAACAACATCCAGGTTATGTTCAAAGCCATTGAAAGATGCAAAATATGTAAACTAGATGCAACCGAATGTAAATTTCACCAACTTCCTATTAGCAGCAGAAAACATAAATAAATTGCAACTGTTGTTGGTTAAAAACACGTCAATTAGCTATTAATCTGGGTTTTGGTTTCTCGTCCGTAAACTCAGTTGAATCAGGCAGAATATGATGTTTAAATCAGAAAAAATAAGAAAGATGCAGCGTAGCATTGGCAAAATAGCAAAATTAATTTTATATTTAAGTAGATTTTTTTCAAATTGATTCAGCCAAAATCTCATTCATACTTGAAATAGATTTAAAAGTTTTTAAATATTTTTTTCCGTTTTAAAACCTCATTTTTTCTATTATGAGTTGTATCCTTATATTTTAGAACAAGCTACATATAAATAATCATATCTAATGTTCTTAGTTCGTCTTGTTATTTCTGTCGTTTTGATATACATTCCATATATATTCTTTATAGAATGATCGAAAGGTAAAATAACAGCATTTACCTACCAAAGTGAAAGCAATATACATTCATAAATTTCATTCCTTTCTGAAGCGACGAAATTTGTACCAATTAGACGCTATCCGACACCTTATTCGTACCGATCGGAAAAATTCAAGAGAGCGCGAAATTTTGCTCTCATAGCCTTCAAATCGTTGCCAGTTCTCTCATTGGTAAATATTACTCGAATCCCATCTGGTTTTTAGCCATCTGGATGCACTGCTGGTTGCAGAGAGAACACGACGATGATTTTCTCACTTGAAGCCCGCGCGGAGCAAAATCATTTCAAAATCTACAAACATTCTATCCAGCGATGCCACATGTACCGATTTATCGGTATTTATACCGATTTTTAAGCAAATTTCCGACCAAGAATCTGTAAATACCGAATATCGATTTTTGGCAAAACATACCGATTTCATACCGATTTTAGAGATTTGGATATAAAATGTAAGATATATTAATAAAGTTTTAACTAATTTGGTTTTATTTTTCGATCAGAAGGTTGGAGAACTGTTGTTTTTTCTAACACATTCTATGATATTTATAATTGCCCCAAGATAGCCAGTGGAAGTTAATCTAATGAGGTAAAATATGTATGAGTTTTCAGAATTTTGAAAACACAAAATAATGTAAAGAACACTCTATAAAAGGGCCACACCTATAAGGAATCATGTGTTACTCGATAACTTAAAGAAATTTAACAATTGAAAATATTAGAAGGAAGCTTCAGGATTTTTTTTTGAATATTTGAGAAATTAACAAAAACGCTTCAATATGCGATTTTTTAAATAGGGCCCTCAGAGCCAAAGGGGTATTGAAAGAAAAATACAAATTATTTAAAAACGTATGGAAGATGGCCAACCACAACAGCTTAAAATCGTTTTTTCTCGAAATTTGCTTTAATGTACCTATACTCATTTTTGGCATCAAGGCCTTAATTATGAATATCCAAAGTTTGCAAACATTTTCTTCAAAAATAATAGGGAAGAAAGAATAACATGAACCTTCTGAAAACTCTTTTTAAAAACGAGCACAAAAAATACTATAAGGCATTTAATACAAAAAGAATTAAATAACAGATTTCAGAATCACTACCGAATTTTTATACGATTTTTCGGATTTCCATACCGAAAAAAGGTTTTTTTTTGGTACAAATATACCGATTTAAGTGTGGCATCGCTGATTCTATCATATCCGATTGGAACTCCGACTTCAGACGACATTTTATACGATCTTTTCAGTATGCAGTTGGAATGGTGAATCGCAACACCATTGTAAACCACTTAGATAATCATTTCTTATACCATTTCATGTTCGCTGAGAGGTCTTCGTACAGTAATCCGGGGTAAGATTGATCACTTTTTTCAATATATTTCGATTATTTTTTCTGTTGAGGGGAATGTGGCATGTTTTATATTTTTAAAACCTGTACTGGACTCCTATGAACGTAAAACATGAAACAGAATTTGATGTTAGGGGTGAAATTGATCAGTCTCTATTCTGACGGTTTTAACAAGTTTTCTTGATCATAAAGGATGCAAAATACCTTCATAATATTTACAAACACTAGTTTATCAATTTAACCATGATTTTTTAAATTATTTATAATCGAAAAAGTAACAATGATGCTGCTTACATTTGGGGCAAGAGATTATAATAATTGTTGAATACTTTGAGCTTCAAAATAACAATGAAATCTTACCATCACACATTCTTCTAGGCCTCCCCCTGTTTCCATTCTCATTTTTTCTTCAAATGGGGTTGATAGGGTTCCTATGCATTTGCCCAGCTGGCTTTTGGAAAAAGTCCTTATTTTTAAAATATCAAAAATTTATCATTAGATGACTATAAAATGACTATATAATCTGTTCATATACAAAGAAATGCTTTTTGATATGATCAGAAGAGCTGTTTGTTTACGAGCCTTAGAAAAAATAGATATTTTGAGATTTTAATATTAGATTATTACTTACCGAAAAAAAAATTTCAAATAAAAACCAAATTTTGCCTATTTGATACTCAATTAAGTGGCTTTCAAACGTAAAAAACAGTTTTCAAAAAATCAAACTATGGACTGAGTTGATGATAAAATGAAAAAGTTTATTGTTGGTAAAATTTACCCCGGTGATTAAAGTTACCCCGTTTTGCGGTACCTGAAAATTATTAGAGAAACATGAGATATCAAAAAAGAAAGAACAAGAGCAGCACTGATTGCTTCTTCATAAGACCGTAAGCAGGGTTGCCAAAATTATTTTTCTCAAATTCAGGAAGCCTTGTTGATAAAAATTGGGAAAATCAGGCTATTCTGAAATAGATGAACTGATGACCGTGTTTGCCATAATTTCTACAAAAAGGTATAAGTGCTGATCATGATGATATCATTAGTCATGAGTTAAAGACTTCCTTTTATAAAGGAATCTCGTTTAAATTCGATAATTTACGTTATTTAAGCTGTCAGTTAGAGTGGCCCGAAATCAGTCGATTTCTGAAAATCTAACAATTGGCATAATTGGCATTTTGATTGGAAGACTCAACTACATGCTGAATCTGAATCTTGATTTTATTCTTAATTTTGAATCTTTTTTAGTATTTCCTTGTACTAAAAAATGAATTAAAAGTCTGTTCAGAATCTGAATTGTGGATCTGAATTTGAACTCCAGATCAGATTCGATCAGCGAAATTTAGATCGGATCAGAACCCTCAAGTAGAACCATTTGGAATCTGAATTATTGGTGTTTAGTTTGATTTTATTATTCCATTTTTATGTATCTAATCCACCTTGTAAATTGAAATGAAAACAACCCATGATGTATTTGATTCTAATTTTTCAATTCAAGAATTCACCATTATGGAAGTTTCATGTTTTAAATAGAAAATAAAGGTGAAAATTTCGAATCAGAAAGTAAACCTACACTCTCATAGCGGTTTCTAACTTCAAATTTTTGTTTCACTTTACTATACGCAAAAAAGTTTATTTCAAGATCAACGCTTCTAACAACTCAGCACTGGATCCTCCGTGACGTACTTAAGCTGTACACAACGTCCAGATGGATTCACAGCTGGATTCACAGCTTCAGTAGGCTTTGAGCTTGACAAATTCCGCGAAATCGACCATTTACCATTGTAAGAAGCTTTTTTTTTTTCTTTTTTGGAGCTTTTGGGTCTAAAGGAACATCCCAAGTAATCCATTATGTTGGAAAAATTTTAAGCTTTACTATGTGGTATCGGAGATGACTAGAAATGACACTGATAGGGTCTAGAATAAGGTTGCCAGATTGTCCGGTTTTATCCGGTTTGCCCGGATATTCAGCACAAAATCTGGAAAAATCCGGACTGGTCAATTTTCCGGGATTCTATTGAATTTTTTTTCCAAAACAAACAAACAAAAAACAAATTGTATTGTGACTTTATTTTTCATTTATGCGTCCGAAATGAAATTTTTGAGCTAGTTTGATAGAAATTATCATGAAAGGTTTTTTGGAAGCCCAAAACACGATTTTAAATCTACTGAAGAATAAGCAGAAAAATATTATTTCTGTTGATGAAATTCCTGGGTTTTGACAAAATTTTTCCGAATATTGCCTTAATATTACCCGGATTTATGGTCGACAATATTGAAATCGAATGCCCGGATTTTGCCAGGTTTTTACATGAAAAAGTCTGGATTTGTCTGGCCCGTATCGTGATGAAAAAAATTCTGGCAACCTTAATCTAGAATAAGGTTGCCAGATTGCCCGGTCTTATTCGGGTTTGCTCGGATATTTTATAAATAATTTGGGAAAAGTCCAGTCCACCCCGGTTGGCTGGATTTCACTGAAAATGCCCGGATTTTGCCCGGAATTATTCTCATTCTCATTCTGAAATCATACTTAAAACACTTGTTTTATTTTAAATTGTTTAATCAAAAAAGTTTTATGAAAGCCTTCAATATGAGTTTTTTTTTTAGTTTTTATCTTGATCTTTGTTAAGTTATTCCTGAGTTTTAATCAAATTCACCCGGATATTGCACAGATTTTTCGTCGCCAACTTTGGAATCTATGCCCGGACTTCGCCTGGTTTTTAAATAAAATAGGCAACCGAAGGAAACAGCGAACAAGCGAACATTTTTGAAAAGTACGGGAACTGTATTGTGACCCTGTGTATGTTCGAAAAGTACAAACAAATAATACTTGTTGAAGATTTATAAATTTTAAAATAAGTCAAAAAAAATATTTTTCATAAAAGCTACGTCATGTTTTGAATATTTAACCGCCATCGATCAAACGATTTCAAGTTGTTTTCTGTGATTATAAATATTTTGAAAGAATGGTTAACCCATTTAGAGTGTGTCGATGTCCCTTAAAAGAAAGGGATTTATAAATACTTTAGATTGCATAAATGTTATATTGGCAACGTTTTACAAAATTAAAACTGCTCAAGAATTGCTGCGATCCTTTTTTTATTCGTATGTAACGAAAACTCTGAGAAGCAAGGAAAAACTAATAACAAATATACACAATATACTGAACCTCGTTAAGCTAAACTTGCAACACAAGATTTGCTTAACATTCTGATATCAAATATAAAAATTCAAACAGATCTCGCTTTCAAAACTAGATTTTAAAACGTGGTAGAAAATTTCTGATTTGTAAAAAAAAATTAAAACGTCAATAAATATTTTGTATTTAGATAAAGATAGACAGACTTCGAAATTTATACTGCAAATTCAGAATGTAGAACAAAACTTCAAAATTTATACAGAACGACACGAAACTTGATTTTAAAATTTGTATGTATTTTCCTCGGATTCCTGATTGCCTGCAATACTTTAATTGAATTTTAAGAGCTCTAGTGAATAAGTTCCAAAAATATGCCTAGTTAAGTACAACGTAACAGATATCCCCCTTTTGTGTCTGCAATTTAACCTTGCCAAATTTCCAAGCGGCAGCGACGGGGCGCTTGAATCGAGCATATTTTGCCATTTCTCGCTGTCAACTTTGTGTAATGACATTTGAATTTAATTTCATTTGTGCCGACGACAGCAGATAATTCACCAGCCAAAAGTAGCTATTCGAATTCGTAAGCTGCCAACGAGATGATTCGTCTTCTCGAAGGGAAAAACAAATAAATTCCCTGGTAGCCGTAGCGGGGCCTAGAATTAGTAGCATGAACTATCATGAATTTCATTGGATGTTTTCTTCAAATCGTATAATCTTTAATTCAACGTAAGGTTGCCAGAATTTTTCTCGCACTTATCTGGGTCGGACAAATCCGGACAATTTAATCTAAAAATCTGTCAAAATCTAGGCATTTGATTTCAAAACTTTCAATCCAAATCGTGACAATATCCGATAAAATTTGGTCAACACTTAGCTATAATTAAACAAAAATCAATAAAAAAAACTTGGAACATTTTTGTTTTCATCGCAACGCTTCAGTGGAGTTAAAGTCATACTTTAGGCTTCCAAAAAAGCTGTTCATAATTATTTTGATGAAATTTGCTTGAAAAATTTCGTTTTCGGGCATTTTTCAACGAAAACCGTGTACTAGGCCGGACCGGATCTTTCCCAAATTCTGTATTAAACACCCAGACAAGTCCTGTCAAATCCGGGCAATCTGGCAAGCATAATTTACGGATGTTTGTAACACTGATAATTTTTTTAAGATTGGTTGAACTTTTGATTGAAATTTTAGTTAGTATGTAAGTGTTGAACCTTTACCTCGAAACCTAGGGCTGGAAAACAGAAAAAAGTGCAAGTATCAAATTAATTTCTTCAGAATGATAATTTAAAAAAAAAATTAAGCCTTATAGAAAGTTTTACACGGAACATGTTTACAAATTTCATCAAACTGAGCATGCTTATCTATAAAACAATAGTTTTGTTGTTTTTGTTTGGTTCCGGCACGAGATTTTATCTTAAACGAGTACATTTCTTTTCAAAACGTGCTCAGTTTTTGTCGAAGTGTAAAAAATGCTGTAGTGAACTTCGTATTTCCAGACCTAGCTCAAAACTAATCGTGCAATCAATGCTGGCAGATTGCACTGCTCGAGGGCCTTGAATAACTTCTTCTCGAAATCACAGCAAAATCTTACAAATTTAATCATAAATTAATATCGCTCCCAGCCATCATCTTTCGCATTTCAGTATCCGACTAGTGGCAGGGACCGATAAGCTAATAACAGAAACTAATTCTCGCATTTCCCAGCCCTCCGGTCTGGGAAACACGACAAAGGCTATAAGAAGCCGGAGTCAAGAAAAACCGGGCCACCCCAATCTAAACGGGGGCCAATTTCCGGGTGCAGACACACTAATGTTATCTGTGCCTACATATCTTCGGTTTCTGCCCTTTCGTGATGGTCTCTCGGAATGGCATTGACGAAAAATTTCCAAGAGAAATTTAATTAAAACCCTTGGTTGGCATCGATTGGAATCTATAAGGGCGAAAGTCAGGAACAATCATCACTCACCAAGTGGTGAACTTTTGTGTGTGATTGGTGAAGGTTACTGGAGGCTCTAAGTCCCTGTGAGCATTGGCTTCTGTGTTTGAAATTTCATTTATTAGTTTTCAGTTTTCACTTTTAACATTTAGCTTTGTATGGGAAATTTCAATATTTTGCTCTGAAAAATTTACACAATATTTTTGTTCTGTGGGACAAAGCCTGCCTGCGATTTTTGTACCAATTTATAAATTCTGAACAACAATTTAAAAGTTGAAAATTAAATAAAAAGCAGAAATAAAAATGATGTTAATTTTTTCACAACATAATATTTTCCAATTCAAACTTAAAAGGTGGAATGGATTCATGTATACGTTACTTAAAAACTCTGCAGTAAATCCTGGATGAGTTTATGTTCAAAAAGTAGAAAAAAAGATTAATGTGCTTAAAAATAAGAGCCAAAAAAGTAGATTTTGCAGTTTCGCTGGAACAACTATTGTGAAATTTCCATGCAAAATTAAAGATCTATAAGCGACTGTTTAGAGTTTTCCAAATGAGCTGAAATGTCGCATAGGGTCTTTTGGAAAGTCAAGGAAGGATTTCAACCCCCAAGGTTTTTATTGTGGAACATATTCTTGTTTTTGTACCACCCAAATGTACCCCCTTCCCCCCTCATTCATTTTCTAGGGATTGTCTGAAGACAATGAGGTGCAAAGAAAGGTGACGAACAAACACGCACACTATTCCAGAACTCGTTATTCAATAAGTAAAAAGGTAAACAAAGCCTATGTCACTTGCCAGGATGTGTATGTATCCTAGGCGAGAATCGTAACAGCAGTTGGCAATGATTTTTTTCTCAAGTTTTCCCTGGTACAGCGATGATGGTTGTTTGTTTGAAAATGCAACTGACGTCACGAATTGTCATGGTTACAATATTTACAAAAAAAAACTTTTACTAATATTTAGCACGGGATTTCCATCGCCACCTGAGATATGTATACAGGTTTGTCTGAAGATCCTAATTTTTTATTTTCAAAGAATTTAACAGCAAGCTGTGATTTTTCTCAAACAAGGATTTTGATAAAAAATGACAGCGCAAAGAAAATGCGAAGTATGATGTCAGTTTTCCGAAATACTTAATACAAAATTTCTACTTTTATAGTCACTTAAACAAAATATTAAACTCACTTAAAAAAATCATTGCCTGGTTACCGTAGAAACTACCGGCTCCGGGGGTTTGATGTCAATATTTTCTCATATCAGTTTTGCTTGAACAATTCATACTTAAAAAGTATAAAAAATGTGTAGGTTCTGTATAGAAAATTATGTTCTGGATAAGCTTATTTATTTTTATAAAGATTCAAAAAATAAATAGCGGATTTTCAAGATATTGCTTAAGAGAGCAGTTCTTTCCAACCACAAAATTTTTATAAATGCAAATAAAAGATTGTGTTTGCGGTTCAAATCAAGTTCATTATTAACTCGAATAAAATTTTAAATTTTAGTTAGAATGTTTTTTAATAACTAAGCAATTTTGAATAGTTTATTCAGTCTATAAAGCCTTAATCGGCTAAAACGGCGTATGTCATCAATTGCAATATGAAAACCAATAAAATATATTCACAGCATAATAATAAACACATACCAATAAAAATTCGTGAACAAAATTATTTTATTATAACAACTTTGTGAATATTTTTTTACATTTAAATGTATATTTTTCAAAGTACGAAATCTCTAAAATGAATTTAAATTTCATTTTATGTTTACGGTTTTTCTTCTGGTTTGTGTTTCTGAACAGACTCTGATTAAATATGAAAATTGAATTTGGAATCCAGAATACAACCTATGAAACTGCGATCTTCTGAGGTAGGGGAGATGAGGGCATAACGAGCACCCAGGGCATAATGAGCACTACGCTTTTCTACGAAAGTACGTATTTTCTTAAATAAATTTTCATGAGGATTTGTTTCGTACTTCCTATAGTATTAATTTTTCACAAAAAAAGGAATCTCCTTATCATCTTTACAGAGATATTTAAAAAAAACTAGCTTGGTTCTCAAGTTACGAAAATATTATAATTTTTGAGCGCCACGAAATAAGCTCTTATGATCTTAAAATAACCTTGATCTATAATGTACGCACTGCAACATGATGTACACATTGTTTCTCAATTTTTACCATCATAAAATTTTTGATTTTTCACTTTTATAAATTTTAAAACACGTTTTTACTTAAATTTGTTGACTAGGGGCATATAGAGCACCATATTATCGAGGCATAATGAGCATTTTCTGCCGTAGAATCTAGCAGCGAATTAAAGTTGATTTATAGCGCCACACCTTGTCTAGTTTTCATCCGACGATTTAGCCTATTGGTAAGGTGTCGGAGAGGTAATCAAAAGACTAGAGTTAGATTTCTGTTCGAGGTGATTTTTTTCCATTCACAATTCATGATCGATTTTTTTTTATTGTTACATTATACGGCTAGTAGCATCATCCTCCGAACAAAGCACTTAATGTATGAGCGTGCGTGAATTGTTTGTATTCTACAAACAGACCTAGATTATTTTGTTATTGCTTTGTTTAATCAATCTACGACTCACCTGACTTCATCGAAGTGAATTCGCTGCAAGATTCCCCGGCAAAAACGCACATCTTGCTCTGATTAATGGTGCTCATACTGCCTCAGGGGGGGTTCTCATTATGCCTCCACAGTGGCTGGTTTTCAGTTTTTGGCAACATTTTTTAAAATGCATTTTTTAACGTTTTCATCTAGTTTTTCACGTTTCAGCTCGTTAGGGAATAGGCTTTCCAAGTGTCTGAACACGAAACAATAATGTAACCTCCATATTATAGCTATTTTCTATGGTTAAATAAGCGTTTTCCTTAAGGTGGCCATTAAGCCCCCATCTCCCCTATTGCAATAAAGTAGTCATGCGAGGCTTCAGCAGTGATGTAAATTGAATTCATTGTTTATCAACGTGAAAAGACATACCTCTGTTAAACAATTCTTCGACAAAGTTGTTCAGCAGAAAATTTCCTTTCAAAAATTTAATAATTGGCACAAAAAACATCAGCTGACTCGGTTCCACAGAAGAAACAAAAATGATGTAGAATACAAACTATTCAATTTTCCCAAACAAACCTTAAAGTTCAAATTTACTCATGTAAACGTATCTTAAAAACTCTGCAAAAAATCATGGATGAGTTTTGGACCAAAACGAAGCTTTTTGGATCCCAGAGTTTGAGAAATTCAAAAATGACCCCAAATCGACTCAGTCTAGTGTACCATGTCTGAGGATCAACCTCGTGGTTATTGGTTTAGGAACTGTACACTCAAAAAATTTTTCACATGAAAGCTACGTGGAAATGGGCATTGCTTTTTACCACCCTGAAATTCAAGTGAAATCTACGTTAAGGAAGCACCTAGGGTAATTCGATGTTGCGTGAGCAACGTTCAGGGTGAGAGATAAATTACAAAGGAAACTTTGATTTTTTTTCCCGGCATTTTCATCCTAGCGTGTGATTTATCCCTTAACATTTCCTTGAGTAAAAAACTATTCTATTTATAAGCCTTTGAAAAAAAACTATTATTTTTCTATATTTGCATTTGATGGTTATTGAATCAATTAACAACAACTCTAGTGAGCATAGCATTCCTTCTATATAATTTTGAAATATTTAAATATTTTAGAATACGCAAAAAATGTTCAATAAATATTTGATCAATTTCAGATCTTTACTCTAGAAGAGATTCCAGAAATGATGAAGGGACTTTAAAGAAGACTGCGTCAAAACGTAATCATCTTACACTCTATTTGATATTGTGAAATGAAAAATATTTATAATTCCACACAATTATGACAAAAAATTCTCCTTTGAAAAATAAGCACTTTAATTAGAATAAGTGAGCCCGATTGATGAAACAGTTCTATCTGATTGTACAAATTTAAAATATGTAGTTGGTCGATGAAAAATAACCAACATGTAAGAAAACGTCTCTAAATCATATTCTCTTAGCTCGTTTTTAACAGCTCTTCGGTTTTTTCCGATTGATTTCCAATTGAAGATAACGAAGCTAATATTGACAGATCGTATGCGTGCAAGAAAATGTAAACAAACGGATAGATATAAGAAGTTGTAAAAAATCTTTTTTTCAGATTTGGCATGGATATTCAAAAAAAGGTCTTGAAAAGCCTGAAGTAGTTTGACGAACCAATATACGGCCTTCTTCGCTGCTTCATCCCCATAGTGCCTATTAACATTTTAAAAACACTGAAGTGCTGCTATATAGTCATAATTCGGCTTAATACAGGGTTTAATGGCTTGTTGGTAATTTTCACTTCACTTGTTTGCTTTAAACAGAAGATAGCTGAGAGCCTGCATAGCGATTGCCTGTCCATCTAAAGGCGTTTTCGTTTATAGGCGGAGGCAACCTACGCACTAAGATTTCATATATTCCGCATTACAGGAAAACAGCTCAGACGGATACTTAAATTGTCAAAAACAAGAGGATTTCTCTGTGGCACGGGGAACGTACCAACCTATTCTCATAGCATTACATTTCTCCTGAAATACGAGGGACTTCTTTTTCGAATACTCAGGAGCTGGATCAAGTTCGGGGCGGTGATTCCCTGTAATATGTAACTCGTGGAAAATTGTCACTGTCATAATCTGTTGAAACGGTTGCAATCGCAGAAGCGGTGAAAAGTTGTGAGGCAAGATTCACCTACAAAGTGCCATTAATTCCGGCGCTAAACTCACAGTACAGTGTGAGGCCAAAACTTTCACTATTAGCACCACTGCTGGTTGTTGAAATGGAATCCAAGACGAGAGCAGGTCATTTAGAAAAAAAATGTATAATTGATCTGAAATTAATGTTTTCTGTCGTTTTTTGCTTTTGGATTGAATGCAGAATGCAGAAAAAGTTGTCCCAGCTGGAGAAAAAGTTGGTTTCGACGGATGCACTGCGGAATTGAGAACAGAGCCGATCGTCCTTCAAAACATTTGACATTTCGATTCCGTTCAATTTATATTCTAGTGTATAGAAAAATTGAAAAAATATATAGTTTTTAAGTATGGCTGAAAAAAACATCTAAATTCTTTGAAGGTAAATGGCGGATGGAAGCCGATTCGAGCCTACAGGAATACTTGAAAATTCGCTGCAAATTATAGGAAAAAACCGTTTAGAACCATCAGGTGAATTTGACAGTTGTTTTACTAAGCTGTTTTTCTGTCCCGAAATCGTCCTGTAATTTCAGCTGTTGAAAGGAGAAAAGATAAGGTGTGTACACTAGACTGAGTCGATTTGGGGTCATTTTTGAATTTCTCAAACCCTGGGGTCTTAAATGCTTCGTTTTGGGTAAAAACTCATCCAAGATTTTTTGCAGAATGTTTAAGTAACGTTTACATGAGTAAATTTGGATTTTTAGGTTTGTATGGTAAAATTGAATATTTTGTACTGAAAAATCAACGTCATTTTTGTTTCTTCTGTACAACCGAGCCTGCTACTGGTTTTTGAGCCAATTTATAAATTCTTCGAAGGAAATTTTCCGCTGAACAACTTTGTCTTCAGCGGATAATTTCCTTTAATAAAAATTTGGCACAAAAAGCATCAGCAGGCTCGGACTGCCCAAATGGTTAAGAAGTATAAGGAGCCACTCTAGGATGCTCACAAAGTTCAAACCAAGCATCGGAGTAGGACCCTTGATCTCAAAAATGAATGAAAAGACTATGGTTATTGAGAATAATTGAAAGTATTGAGGATCACTAAGTATTTGCTCAAATCGAATATGTGTTCAACTATGCTTCAATTAAATCAAACAGAAATACACGTAACGAGTGGCTACGTGAAATGCCAGGGGAGTATCCATTTTACCAATTCACAATTCATAGGTTAAAATAATGTTTGATGGTAAAAAAGACCAATGCTAGCTTGGTAGAATTGTCATCATAAAAAAATAAATAAAAAGTTTTTTGTTTTTTTTTAAGGCCCGAAAGAAAGAGGGAAACATAGCACGATCAGTGTTTCATTGTTGCATTGTATAGTTACAATACTATGTAAAGTCCAGTTGTAGGGATGAAAATGGTGACCTTCCGGGATCGATTTTTCTCACCAAAGTGTGACTGTTTGGAAGTTCCTATATAACAAGCTGACCACAGTGTGCAAGTGAACCGTAAAAATGTTTATTTTACTCAATCGTTTGCTGATCCAACAACCGACCACCACAGAGCAGAGCGCTGCTGCCACTCGCTTCTGCCCAAAAATTTCCATACTGCACAGCACACAAAAACAGATCCGCACCCACACCTGGTGCTACTTTTGCTGGATCGGAAAAGTGGGAAGGAGCAAGAGGAAATTGTTATTTTGGTTTTCCTCCATCACAAAACCAAGTGGTGCTGATGATGTTGATGCTGCTGATGGTGCTGGTGAATATTCGAAAAATAATAGAGCACAGCAAAGTTGGTCGGTGGAAAACGCTTCGAGATACTGGGAAAGACAAACAATCGACTGGGCTTATGTGCGGTCAGCCAGCCAGCTAGCACGTTGAATGTTTTGTTTTCACTGAATGGGAAAGTGCGGGTTCTAGATGCTGCGAGTCTATAATTAGGAGTGTGTATTATTGTTGGAAAACCCAATTTTTCATTCATAATGACAAAAACATTGACGCCCACCGTTTCGTAACTGGGACGATTTGAAATTGAATCCCAAAGACCCACCAACGGGTTTGATCGATTTGTAGTTGATATTTGAGCTGTAACTTTAAAACGAAATATTAGCAAAAGCTAGTAATATGTTTAAATATCGGAGAACAGATTGATTTGACATAAATGATAACCGCAAATACCAGAATTTAACATTGGGGCTTTCATCGCTGCTTAGCTATAAAATATGTAGGTACCTCCAACTGTATCTATCTATGGACATAAATATAAATTCTATGATACCAAACCACAAGGCAGCAATAAAGTGCCATTACGGTTCAAATTTTTCTCAAAAAAATATTTGGATGTGGAATACTCGATCTTTTCTACGATCCTCGGTTATCCTTCAGGTTTCATCCGAAATCCATTCACTTATTTTTCCATACACTTTCCCATAAGAACCTCTTATGAAAAGCAGCAATCCCTCACTGAAAAAGGTGTTCATCTGGAGAATTCATTCCCGTCATATGAAAAATCTTATGAGTTTCAATGATGTTTCTTAAGGCACCAGATCATAAGAGAATCTTATGGCCTACCGTCAAACGGGGCATCAAGCAACAGCAGGGTTAGATGCAAGATTTATATACCGCGACACTTATTCAATTTTTATTTAAATATAATGTAATAATGTTATCATTTGATGAAAAAAAAAAGATGTTGACATAGTTTCTCAAATCGTGAGATAGTTTGTTAAAGTTTTCGATTCTCATAGAAAATTTAAAAAACCGGGCATTAGATGTACAATTTTTAACAATTTTCGATTCCATAAAAAAATTTACCCAGTATGAAGGATGGGCTGAAAGATATCACCTACAAACTTTATATTGCTTTTATTATCGTTGGTTTAAAAATAGTTTTCGGACAGTCTCCAATTTTTTTTATATAAATATTTTTATAATGCAGCTGCCAGTCTGGGCGAAAATGCATCAAAATGCAAATATATGATGGACTTTTAAAATCTCGTTTCCATATGCTGGAATATCATTGTTATGCATCAAGCGTTTGTTAATTTCGAATTTTCATCCATCCAAATATTTATGTTTATGATTTCAACTAATAGCACTCATTATAGAATTTTTTACCTATAATGTAAGCAGCACCTTCATGCTTTTGGTTTGTAAATATTTTTGTCAAAAAAAATTATTTTCGAACAAAACCAAAATTATTGCAATTGGTGCATTATGCGTTATGACATCACAAATTTACCAAAAGCTTTAAATTTTCAAACGTTTTCATTAGATTTTTCATCAAAAACAATGTTTGTTGCAACTTACGCCTTTTTCATAGTAGGGGGAAAATCGCCTGTTTTGAAAATTTTAAAATAACTGGTGATTATCCATAGAAATTATGTTTTTAGAGGCCATTGAAGTTGAAAAATTCTGGCTGGCGAACGGTAGACAATGTGCAACTCGAGACCTCATACACCCAACCTTCCATGTCCATGTTTTCCATGTCAGGGGCGGCGTGCGGAGTACAACAACGTCTTTGTGGAGTTCGGGACCAAAAACAGCAACATCACGAAGGTTCTCCTGCGAGATAGTGGGGTTAGCTGCGGGCCTTAAAAAAACCAGCAACGAACGAAAATTAACAAGAAATTTCGGAAGGAAATCGGCAAGGACCCACCCGACGAATAGGGATTAGCGATTGGAAACTCGGAACATGGAACTGCCAATCTCTAAATTTCATGGGCAGTACCCACGTGCTCTCCAACGAATTGAAGAGCCGCAAATTCGACATCGTAGCGCTGCAGGAGGTATGCTGGAAGGGCTCCAGGATACGAATGTTCCAAGATGATCATGCCATCTACCAGAGCTGCGGCATCACAAACGAGTTTGGAACAGCTTTTATAGTGATGGGGAAGATGACGAAGCGCGTGATAGGGTGGTGGCCGATTAACTCACGAATGTGTCTGTTGAGAATCAAGAGCCGATTCTTCAACATCAGCATCATCAATATGCACAGCCCTCACCTCAGAAGTACCGGTGACGACATTCGACGCGCAGCTGGAACGTGAATACGACCGCTGCCCAAAACATAATATCAAGATCGTCATCGGGGATTTTAAATCTCAAGTCGGCCAGAAGGATGAATTCAAACTAACAATTGGAAGGTTCAACGCGCACAAGCTGACAAACGGTCTAAGCCTAATAGATTTTCCCACTGAATGGCCGTTCGTAAAAGTAACTTTTTCCAGCACCGCCTCCCACATAAGTACATTTGGAGATCACAGTACCAAACGCAATTACAGATCGACCACCTTTTGACAGACATTCGGCACTTCTCAGACATCATCGACGTCAGATCCTGTCGAGGCGCCACCTTCGAGTCAGACCATTACTGGTGATGGTGTCAATATGCACCCAAAAATCTCCGTAGTAAACAACATACGAAACCGACACCCGCCTCGGTTAAATAGCGCACGACTGAAGCAAACTGAGGTCGCAGCAGACTACGCGCAATCGATCGAAGCAGCACTGACGGTAGAGGCACCCGTCGGAACATGAAAAACACCGACAGCGGAAGAGGCAGCGAGTCCGAATTCTCCAGAAGAAAAAGCGCCGCCTGGAGGAGAAGGAGCTTAGGAAACAGGAGCAGCTGCATCGAAAGTTCTATCAGAAACTCAACGCATCCAGCAATGGCTTCGCACAGCAAGCCGAAATGTGCCGGAACACCGGAACAAGGAGAGAGGCTGACTGATACTGACGGACTATCGTGAGGTGATAAAAGCTGCAAGCAGCACTTCGATGAACACCTTAACGGCGCACATGCAGGTTACCAACACGGAGGGGGAAGCTCGCCGGCGCAGCCATCGACGCAGAGGAGCCACTCCAAACGATGAGTGAAGTTAAGGAAGCTATTCGTCAGATGAATAGCAACAAATAGGCTGGAAGGACGCCATCGCAGCTGAACTTATCAAAATGAGCCCGGACAAGTTGGCCGATTGCCTACACCAGTTGATGGTCAGGATTTGGGACACAGCGCAGCTACTGGAGGAGTGGAAGGAGGGGGTAATATGCCCCATCTACAAGAAAGAGACAAAGTCCCGAATCATACTCCGCCATCTAACGCCACAAGCAAACAGATTCATGGAAAGTCATCAGGTCGGCTTCATGGAGGGACGGTCCGAGATGGACCAGATCTTTACATCACGGCAAATCCCCCTAAAATGCTGTGAATACCAAGTCCCTACGCACCATCTATTTATTGACTTCAAAGCCGCATATGACACGATCGACCGTGACGAGCTATAGAAAATCATGGACGAGCACGACTTTTCCGGGAAGCTGATCAGGCTGTTAAAGGCGACGGTGAACGGAATGAATTGTCGAGATCATACGAATCGCGCAGGAGGCTTGGTCAAGAAGATAGTCTATCCTGCATAATGTTCAGCGTGGCGCTAGAAGGTGTTATTCGACGGGACACGGTTTTCAACAGATACAGTCAACTTATTTGCTTTGCCGACGACATTGATACAGTCGGCAGATCATCTGCGGCTGTGGAGGAGATCGCAAACTGAAACGCTAAATAGGAAGGATTGAGTTAATGATTAATACGTCCTAGACGAAGTTTATGCTGGTGATCTGAGACCGACCGAGCCCGCTTGCCAACATAAAAACAAGGTCACGATCGTCGGCGACGAGCTGCAGATAGTCGAAGACTTTGTCTATCTCGGCTCACCGATGACCGCAGGCAATGACACTAGCCGTGAGATCCGAGTTATCAGCGGAAGTCGGACTCCACAAGTGGTAAAAGTTTTTTCGCTTGATATTATCCGTTTTACAGCAAAATTTAAGAGTTTTCCAATTTTTCAGTCATGAAACATGACGAGGTTGGGTCCAACTACAAAGATGCTGCGCAATGTTAGTGTTTAGTGATTGGTAGGATGTCAACTTTGGTATTTGCGTCATAATTTCGATACCTAACGCCAGCTTTTGGAAATCAGTACAAATTCATTCAAACAATATCTATTGAACATTCTTTAGGATCTGTCGTGTATTGTTCTGACATTTGGTACTCATCAAGGAAGTACCCTACAACTAAATCATGTAATCGAAATAAAAGAAAAACTAATAAAAAAAAACAAATGCTCCCTCCGGATTATCGAAACAGCATTCCATTATTACCTTTCGATGTAATAAATCAAAATCTGTCATAAAAGCAGGCAAATAATCTCGTTATGCTTTCTGATTCGTGGCAAATCAACAACAAAATTGATTCGCTTACCGGAATGATTTGATCGATGGCCGGGCATTGTCAGCAGAAATAAATACGCCTACATGAACGGATTATCTTCGCATGTGCTGCTGGAGACAGCAATTAGCACTAATGAGGGGCTAATTAGTCAACTCCATCAGCCCAGTAGGTACGGAGCATTGGCTGCCCTGCCCGCTGGACGACTGCAAACAAACGCAAAATAAAGAGAAACAATTCTATCAACTGACCAGTACCTACAGATCAGAATGAACGACCATTCTTTGAATTGCAAACGTATACTAATTCGTCTGACTCGATGAGCATCAACAAAACGCGAACGAGATTGCATAAATTGATAATTCCCGTAATGGATGCTACTTTCGTGGAATAGTTAAATATTTTGTGTCTCCCGATACGCTCGCACTGTAAAAGCTAGAACGGGCCGACTGAAACGTGAAAATTCTTCGCATTCAAGTGAGATAGGACTTCTTTGTTGTTTCGGTGTTGATTTATGGCAGCACGACGGCGCGACGGGTCTTTGCCGGACGATGGATTATGGCAGATGCAAACAGCGTTCTTTGAGACGAGACTGGTCTCACTCAATACACAGTGGGTTGCAAATGGGTTGCGTAATTTTCTCCTCCGACCGATGGATGACGATGCAGCTCTGCTGATTGCCAATAATTTTCCACATCAACATACAATGGAAAAGTCGATTCGTGGAAGCATAAAAATTCGCATAACCGATGAAGGGATCCTTTTTGTTTGCTACAGGCCTGATCCATGTGATTGATTTCCCATTTTAATTAATGCGAATGATGACAAAAAAGGCGATGATTTCAAGCTGAATTAAAATGATTACAAATTTTATCTTTTCCTTCTGCAAATGTTTAAGCATATATAAAAATTGAACATCCATTCAATCCGAGAGAATGTAAGTATAGGGTGCTCTGGTCAAAAAGTGGTTAAACTAAATTGCGTGTAAATTGATTATTTGTTTAATTTAAAAATAATAATATCTTTCTTTTTGTAATTCAATATGTATTAAATACGGTAAAAATACTCATTTAATATTCCGGTAGACCTAGCCGAAATTTGCGATCCTTTCGTTTGACTTATCTGCATTTGCCTCACAATCATTCAGTATGATAATATTTTTTAAGGCATAAATGCAATATTGGTTTTTGGCATAACGTAATATTGTAGTTTTCTTTTTGATTCAGGATACATTTATCCAAATGACTCCTACCACTTTGAAAAGCCAAATCCATTAAAGTAAGTCGGAAGAGCAGCCAAAAATCGGATGCTACTCATGATCATAGGAATTTCGAGTCCGTTGGTGAAGTCATTATTTTCGTTTCAAACAAAAATAAAGTTGTATTATAAAAGATTCGCTCAGCAGCATTGTATCGCAAAAGCCCAACAACATTTACCCAGAATAAACCATTCCCCAGATTTTTTTTCCCAGAATGCACCATTTATCATAATTTTTCCCCAGGATAGACCATATCCCAGATTTTTTTTCCCCAGAATGGAACATTTTCTAGAATGCCACAAAACCTATTTTTTCCTGTAGTTTTGTTTTCCTCTCTAGTTTAATGTTATTTAATTTTGTCTTACAATTTTTTGAAAATTTCCAAGCTATTTAGATTTTGAACCAGTATTGTATTTTGTAAAGATTTGGGTACTTTGATTTTATGCTTTCTAGTGTGCCTTTCAAAAATCATTTCAATAGCCGACTTCTCACGCTGCGTGTTCGAACCAAGGTTGCCGAAAAAAATTCTGTGTTTTACCCGAAAATTCTGTGACGGATTTCTGTGATGCTATTTCCTTGAATTTCATAGAAAATTCATGATAAATTGGGTGAAAACTGTAAAAATTTCAAAATTCTGTGTTCTGTGACACAGATTCTGTGATAAAAATTTGCTCAAAATTCTGTGAAATTACAGATTTTTCTGTGATTTCGGCAACCATGGTTCGAACTTCAATACCATATTGTGAATTTTTATGAAATATTTAGGAACGTCGCTGGTAAACTGGCAATAAAACATAGACTTTTCACTTTTCTTTGTCAAAAGTCTTTCGGAAGTCGGAAGTCCGGACTTCCGAAGTAAACGCAGACCTAATAATATTATTGTACGTACCCAATTTTTGAGGATTTTTTTTAAATTCTAGTTTGGAATAATATATTTGATATTCTGGGAAATGGTTCTTTCTGGTGAAAAATTTACTGGGAAATGAATGAATAAAAAAAATGAATGGTGAAAAATTTTATGAGAAATGGTTCATTCTGAGGAAAAGAAAAATCTGGAAAAGTGGTTTTCTGAAATTCTGGAGATTTTTAATTCTGGGCATATGTACGTTTTCGGCGAAATGAAGTAAAACCCTCAGCAGATATTTATTTTAAAAGTTAATCTATTCAATTTGGCAAAAAAAGATTGTTATGTAAGCATTCAAACACTGGCAAAAAAAATTAACTTTGTGAAATATTTTTTATTTCTGAATATTGACGAAAATTACGAAAGTTTCATAAAAAAGCCTGGATGATCAATATTTTTACCAACATGAATCAGCTGGCATCAAAGTTGCTTTGTAAAAACAATAGATTTCTGAAATTCGGGGATTCTTTGGCGATTTTCTGTGATACTTTTTTTCAGAAATTTTGATAGAAAATTTATAACAAATATTTATTACAAGTTATTTCACTTATAATACGCATTCCACATTACCAAAGTCATAGTATATCTTTAAAACTCCTATCCTTATGATATCTACATAAGATTAAAAATTATGAAAATTTCGTAAAAAAAATATATGAAATTGAACATTTTTCTGTAATTTCTACAACCTTGCTCATCACATAACACACGACGTATTACAGGACACGACACATAACGTTCGGTTCCGCAAAGTAAGAACGTTATGTGTCGTGTCCTGTAATACGTTGTGTGTTATGTGTATAGTTAAAGTTCCTACGTAAGCACAAATCATATAAAAATGAGTGCTTGCTCATCATCTCAATGCAATGGTCCAATACACAACTTCAATTTAAAAAATGGGAGTTTTCCCGTTTATAGGATGAAAAAAATCTAGGCTTAGAGGACAAGTTTTCATTGTGGAAAAAAATCACAGAAAATCAATTAACGATTCAACGTCCAACGCTAAGAAGACGGTGATTTATTAAAATATATGTTTTTCACACTCTTATTTATCACTGTGGTAAGCTTCTGAAGATTTTTCAATGAAAATGATGACGAAAAGTACCATCGGATTTGACAAGACAGTTGTAAGAACGAATGTTCAATTTCTTAAAAAAATTATAAAATTAAAAAATGACAAAAATTAAGTGATGTACCTTTCCAATATCGGGTATTTAAAAAGTCAAATTTCTGTTTATGAACACGTGAATTCGTTTTATTTTTCCTATTTGAGATTTGTTCTCGTCAAATCTTGTAGTTATATAAAATAAAGTGAAACTCTCCCAATTATAAAAGAAAACTTATTTTAAGTGCAGCCCGCCGACAACATTTCAAATTTAAAGTGGCCCGTTGGTTCAAAAGGTTGCTCACCCCTGCTTTAAACTGCTTCTCGCTGCTAACAGTTTTTGGGTCTTCATAAGGTTTTGCTTAACTATCGCCCAATATTCCTCGATTGGGCGAAGTTCTGGTGTGCTGGGAGAGTTCTTATCCTTAGGACCAACCTGAATGTTGTTTGCGGCATACCACTCCATGGCCTTTTTTCATAATGGCAGGATGCCAAATCCGGCCAAAACAGCACAGACAAGTCAAGTTTCTTAAAAAAAAAAACGCAGCAAAAGCTTTTGAAGGCACTCTTCTAAGTAAATTTTCTGGTTGACGGTCCCAGTTGCAACAAAATTGTCGCTTTACAAGCCTCAGGTACAGATAGCTTCCCAAACGAGATATTTCTTGGCAAACTTTGATAGATTAATATGCTTCAAAATGTCTGCCACCTTTCCCCTTCCGGTTGCTGTATAAAACTCTTGTCCAGAAAGCTGTCTGAAGTCTGCCTTGGTGTAGGTTTCGTCGTCCATTACCACGCAATCAAACTTTATCAACAATGCTGTATACAGCTTCCAAGATCTTGTTTTTGTCATAAGGTGTTTCTTATTGTTCCGATTTGGAGTCACCATCTTCTTGAAAGTTGATTGTCCGGATAGTTTTTTAGCTTCATACACGGTTGTAGACAATAAAGGGTGATACGGTCAAAATTTGGTCAAGGGAAAACGCGTGTAAATCGGTGAAATCGTTTATTTAAAAAATCAAATTTAATTTCTTTTTCAAGTTTAATTAGTATAAAATTCAGGAAAAATATTCAGTTAGGCTTCCGCTTTTCCAAATCCGAATTGCCGGGCCTTATGCTTAACCCTTGCCATCAGACTTTGTACAGCCACCTTGTCCACCTTCTTCGCCGCAGAAAGCCAGTTTGCTTTGAACTGCTGCTCGTCCTTAGCAGTTTTTTTGGTCTTCTTTAGGTTCCGCTTGACAATAGCCCAGTATTTCTCAATTGGACCGAGCTCTGGCGTGTTGGGAGGGTTCTTATCCTTGGGAACCACTTGCAATAAAAAAAAATACGTCAAGTTGATATTGACCAAATTTCGACCGTATCACCCTTTATTTCCAACTTATTTGCGACATCTCAAAAGGAGAGGTTAGGATTGCGCTTGAAAGCGCTAGCCAGTGTTCTGTTCGTTGCTGCGGCTCCCGGTTTTCGATTCAGGTCTCCTTGTTGTCGACAAACGTTCCTCGAACACTTTTGTTGCTTTGATAACGATTGATTTAACCACATTGAACGATTTTAGTGTTGCTGCGTGCGTGTAGTTTGGATTTTCACAACGCATGTACAAAATTTTGATTTGTAGCTCCTCTTGCTTAGACGCCATTTTGATAACTAGAGATCTATGCAATGTCAAAATCCAAATACAGTTAGCAAAATGAGAATAGTACCACTATGTGTTTCGCTTGTTAAAATATGAATGGTTGAAAGTCATGAAAATTTTCTTCTACAGTTTGTTTTGAATTGCTTAACGGATAAATCAAGCATAAGTTTACTTTTTTTGGACGTAGCAATTGGCGTTGAGGACCAAAAATGTGAAAAAAGGGGTGCCAAATAAGAATAGTACCACTTGAGTTTTTCAACAAAAACAAGATAATTTTTAAAAATTTACTGTGTAACAATGAATAATAATGCTTCTACGAATTATTTTAATAGTAACTGCATTTTAAGGAGTTTTCTAGAATTCCAAGAGCTTCCTAAGGTATTAAAAAGGGGTTAGAACTAGCAGTATTATTGGTATGAGTTGCAATTGAATCGGAAGTTGAGATGAGCAGGAATTTTGGCGGTTGTACATACTTGTGCTGGTGATTCTTTTGTAAATCCGGGAAAGCTTCCTACAGCGTGAACTTCCACAAAACTGTGATGGAAAATACCTCAAAATGATGAATATGGGCCTAAATAAACTTGGAAAATCAGTATTGAGACTTAATTTGGTTTTAACTGCAAGAAAGTGCTGCCATCTACGACTTGAAACTGGAATAGTTGTGGATTACTGAGAAAAAATCTAAGTTTTTGATTTCCAACCTATTCTTTTCTGATTCGAAATAAATCCCGAATGTTTGCTTCATCATTTCACGTCATTTTAATGAAGAAAGTAAGCAGTTTGGTAAAGAATTACAGCTATAATATCAAATTCCTTAACGCTAAAGGAGCATCTCTTAAAACCCCCTTTCAAAACCTTTGAAAACCTTTGTAATTCTAGAAAACTCCTTAAAATGCAGTTGTCTATTCAAATAATTCGTAGAACCATTATTATTCACTTTTACACGGTACATTTTCTAAAATTATCTTGTTTTTGTTGAAAAACTCAAGTGGTACTATTCCGCACCCCTTTTTTCACATTTTTGGTCCTCAACGCCAATTGCTACGTCCAAAAAAAGTAAACTTATGCTTGATTTATCCGTTAAACAATTCAAAACAAACTCTAGAAGAGAATTTTCGTGATTTTCAATCATTCGTATTTTAACTAGCGAAACACATAGTGGTACTATTCTTATTTCGTTCACGGTATAAACATCATTCTACTTAGACACCTACAAAATGAGGGATGTTCAGGTTTTTTATATGAATGATTTGAAATAAAACGGCGAATTAAGGTTAACCATTTTTTGATCCGAACGCCGTTTGTATATAGCACACAAGGGTACAGAAGTTAAATAAGAAGACATCACATTCATTGAGGCTGGATTTTGTCTGGAGTCTAATAAGCAATAGGTAAGTGTGAAGCAAAATGACAGAATTTTCACTGATTTGACAAGTCCCACAAATGCCACAGTCCACAGTTGTGAACTGTGCAGTAGACTGAGCCAATTTTCGGTTATTTTTTAACTTCTCAAACCCTGGAGTCTAAAAAACTAATTTTTTTAATTAAAAACAAATCTATGATTTTCTGAAGAATTTGTAAGTAAGGTTTACATAAGTTAATTTAAACTTTAATGTTTGTATGATAAAATTGGGTATCTTTTACTGAAAAATCATCATCCTTTTATGTTTCTTTTGTAGAACGAAGCCTGCTCATGGTTTTTGTATTTATTATTAATTTAAAGAAAATACATTTTTTTGCCTAATAAGATACGAAGTAACGGTATCCAACAAAGTTGTTAAGTAGAAAACAACCTCTAGAGAATTTATAAATTGGCACAAAAACTATGATCAGGCTCGGTTCCACAGAAGAAACAAAAATGATGTTGATTTTTCAACACAGAGTATCCAATTTTTCATCAAACATAAAAGTTTAATATATATTGATTTGCCGTATTGCCGTAAATAAAACAATAAAAGTTTAAATTTAGTTGTGTAAACGTTGCTTGAAAATTCTGAAAAAAGAAACTAGGATGAGCTTTGAACATAAAAAAAGCTTTCAAGACCCAGGGTTTAAGAAATTCAAAAATCACCCCAAATTGACTCAGTCTACTGTGCAATCCAACTTTAATGCACTGCATAAAATCCTTTTTTGGCTCTGACTCTTATGTACATTGTACATTCTTCGATTTATCTACAAATTTAGATTTTTTTAAATCTAGAATAAATTCCACACAGTTCATTCGAAGACCGTAAGATGATATATGTTGTGACAAAGAAGTTATTTAGTAAGGGTAGAAGAGAATGAATTTTATCAGAATTATAAATTATACTCAATGGCAATTTTGTAGGTATCTTACTATAAAATAACCTGTTTGAGATAACACCAGATCTCGACGTTCTAGGCATTTCTAAAACATTTGGGATCTAAATTTAAATTTTGATTTCCAATCCAATTTAATCAAGTTCGATTATACTTTTGCTCATTGTTCAACCCAGAAGTTTAATTTAATCCACGCTGGAACACTTCATTATCCAAAAGTTTTCAAATCACCAATCAATTATCATTCAAGTATTTTCAAATGAATTCTAGATCGTTAACAAATTACGGGATAAGATGAGAACCTTGTTGAGCACCGGATGCGACAATCATAACTGATGTCAGATATCCTTTAAACCGTACCTTTTGAGTTCTACCAGTAAGTATGAGTCAATCCACTGCAAAAGTCTAAACCTTCTTGACCAGGATCTTTCGATCCACCTAAGGCATTCAGAGAAATAACTTTTTCTAGGCCCGTTCAAATATAACATTCGTATATTTTTGCCGCCGGCCGTGGCCTAGCGGATAGCGATCAAGTCTTCCAAGCCAGAGGCCAAGAGGTCGAATCTCGGTCGAATATACAGTGAATCCCCGCTCTTGTCACGCGTCGATTATGTCTGCCCCCGATTTTATCTACTCCCGATTTTGTCACCTTTTTTGATCCGATTTTGTCACCATATTTGATTGAATGTGAAAATACATTAGATTCATACCTAATCCTTTTGGGTTAATTATTATTCAATACCCATCGCGATAATTGACATTATTCTACGTAAAGGAATACTATACATAATGAAATTAATGAAATTAATAGTGATAGTGAAGATGACTTATGAATGACACAAAAAAAAAGATGTCCGATTTTTTACAAGTGTTTTTATTCACTTTTGAGCCATAATAAAGTTGGTAAATACAAACAAAATTATAAATACAACGATACAGCAAAACATGGATATGATAAAAGTTGTTTTTTTTTTAGTATAAACTAAGCTTTCTTCGAAACAATTTCCCCTTATACACAGCAAGAGGATGACATCATCAATCGAGGGATCTGAAGTATAAGCCCAATCAACTATTTTGTCAAACATCCTTACATCTTAAAAATCATTTATAATTTTTGGAGAATCACACAAATCATTTTGGGGTCGTTGTAGCTGATTCTGCATCTAAGGTTACTTTTGAAAGGTTTAATGGCTCCAATGCTTCGAAGTCCTCGTCCATATCTGACTGATCATCTAAAGTCATACTCAAAATTTCTTCATCTTTAAACGCTTTGCTATTTATCATTCTCTCTGTCATTTGGCAAAATTGTATCATCGTTGCTTTTTTCATCAAACTAATGAACCAAAGGTACTTCGTCTATGTGAACAAGTTTTTCGTCGGAAATTCCTTCAATTTTTTTCACGATCTTTGAATTACTATATGTTGTACTTCATCTCAAGCATCGTGCATCCAAAAACATGCATCCTTCATCAAAACGTTCTTCAAGCTATGACCTGTATCGGTTTCACAAGCCATGGTATGCAGTAAAAGTTTTTGACGATTTTTTAGTAAACAGTTCTGTATAACGTTCTGATCGTATTTGTGTGTGTTCGTTTATAAAATTTTCTAACCAAAAACCTCAAAAGCAACAGTTGTTGAACCCTCTCTCCCTCTAAACGCGTCAAGTAATATGGTCCTTTACTGAGAAAAATGTTAACATTTTGTTACGGATCAGTTAGTTATGAAAAAAAAACTGGTACCTCATCTCTATCATTATCGTTATGCGTAGTTTCAAATGCCAAAATCAGCCTAGAATCGATAAATCTCGCGTGAGCTTTCATTACGTCGTATGAAACATCTTAAGAATTCACAGAAAAGTGCTGCAAAAGTTTTGATAACTGTAAAATTTGTATTTCACATATAGAATATGTTGTCCAGGCTACAAATATTCTAAATGGAAAGAAATTGCGAATAGTTTATGTCAGTTTTTGTATTTTTTTCGCAATAAAACGGTTAGTTTACATTTTGTTTCATACGACGTAATGGAAGCTCACGCGAGATTTATCGATTCTAGGCTCTAGCTTCGAAATAAATGCAGGTTGCAAGTGTAATTTGTTCTGAATGCGTTCTTAATTTTTACAAAACCGAGCATGATTTCTGCTTAAATTTAAATTAAAAAAGCAATAAATACATTTTTTTTATAAAAATTCTACAATATACATGATTTGATCGAGTTTCTTGTTTGTGCTACTTTGTAAAGCAAAATAAAAATTGTAGTTAAGTGTAGTGAGAAAATCTCAAGTGAAATGTTCTTAAGCTTGCCAAAATTATCCTTTCAGAAGAAGGCACAATTTTCCCGTTTGTATGGATAACATGCTGCTTACCTTTTTTATGACAGCTAAATAATGGAAAAAAATAAGAGAACACAATGCGAGTGTTTTGCTGACTCCGATTAAAAAAAGAAGAATCAAGAAGTAAGAAAGAAGTAAGTAGTTAACTTCAGTGAAGTCAAACAAACTTAAAATCATTTATGCTATTTAACGTTTTAAACAGAGTTATTTGATTTAGTAAAAAAAAACTTTTAAATCAGATTTATCTTCTACCGATGAATTCAATTTTTATTCGGAATATACATCAAAATCCAACAAAGGAAAGCACTTGAATGGTGTTAAAACCAATTATACCGAACACATTTTCAAGGAAGTTAATGGATCAAATCGCAGAAATTTAAGTTGTATGAAATAATAAAGCAAAGAAAGAGTATTGTTGATACCTATGTTTAAATAACTGATTTCTTAAGATTTTGGCTTATTGTAGAACACACTCTTAAATTTTTCGACTTCGGAAGAATTTAATTTTTGTTGCTATGTGTTATATGAATCACAATTATTATTATTTGAAATGCCGCAAAAATTTTGAACCAGCATTTCTAAACAAATAACTTTTGATTATCACTTTCTCTACCCTGCCGTTTGTCACCTTAAAGAAAAATTGAATGGAATTTTACGCGAAAAATGTAAATATGCTTTCAATTAATGGCTTTCGTCTCTCACTTTTAATTTTCCGATGTGAAGATAGATGTTAAAACGATACAGTGACTAATTGAATGAAGAACTTGGCATCATTCACAAATATTACTCACGTCTCCGACAGCGCGTCGTGATTTAATACGTAAAATAGCCCGGTAAGAGATACCAAAACACAACAAGACGCCGACCGCGACGCCAGACGACATTCTGCCATCGCGCCGCACCGCCTTTCCATACCTAGTAGGTTTTCTTATTTTCACGCGCAGAGAGATGACGCAAATGAGCTCATCTAATCTAACGTGACAATTTTTTCGGCATTTCGCATATACTTATAACTTATAAGCCAGTGGTGTGAGGCAGTCCGGAAAAATAACATTATGTGTAGTAAACCGAATAAACAGAAATTGCTTAAAAAAATTGAAATATGTAATCCAGATTTTCATTTTTTCACTTGATTTTATCACCAATGAACTTGTACATGAAATACTTAAAAAACCTTTTAAAATTTGGTGTATGTATAAAAACGTTATGAAGCGGAAATATACCGGTTTGAAACTGATATGAGCAAATTTGTGGCTTATTGCAGTTAAAATTAGTCATCCTCAGAGTGCACAACTCTTTTTTGTCTTTGCTGGTATAATCTCTAGATCTTCAAAAGACTTGTTTGAAATATTTGTATGTTTTTTTAAACCGAAATTTTCGTGAATTTACTCCCTAATGTATGACTCATAAGCAAAATGCGAAAAAAAGAAGTCCTTTTTGGGTTGTTTTGACGGTTTTCGGGAATTTTTTGTGAGTGTACTAGCTCTAACCTCCATCTGTCAATTGACATAAACATTGCTGTAGTACAAAGCTGTTTGCATCTCGCCGAAAAATCTCCCAAGCAAATTGCTGCGGCTGTAGCATTCTATCTAGCTACTGTTTATCGCATTAAACGTTCTCTCCTAGATAGACCATGTACACCATGCAATTTCTGTCTAAGTTGAAGAAGAATCAGATGATCGTCGTGTTCTCAGACGAGATTTTTTTTTTGATTGATCCGGTGTCCAAATCACGTTCGAATTCCTGGTTTTTACCTTTGAAGGCTACCAAGCATCCCACCAGAGTTCTAGTATTTGGAGCGGTTGCTTCGAATAGATTGAGGATGCCTCATGCTTTCATCAAAGCTGGTTAAAGTTAATTCTGAAGTCTACATGGACATTTTGAAGAATCATATGCTTCCGTGTATTCGGGCAAACTTCGATGAACCCGAGAATATTGTTTTTCAACAAGATGGAGCCCATGCCACCTCGAAACGGACCCCAACCTGACTGCAGTAAAACTTGAAGTTTTGGCCTAAGGATCTTTAGCCATCGAACAGTCCGGATTTGAACCCCCTCGACTTTTTAATTTGGGCGTATGTTCATGCAAAGCCCTGTGAATCCTCTCACCCAAGTGTCGATTCTTCGAAGACTTCCGTCTCTGAAGTGTGGGCTTCAATATCAATGGCTGTTATTTCGAAGGTATCGACTGGAGAGAGTTGTTGAGAACGAAAGTGGACACATCTAGTGATTGTATCTTAACATGTTAATCTATATGCCTGAATGTGTAAAATGGTTTCAAAATCATGTTTACATCCAAATAACCGTTTTTGAACCTTGATGACAGATTTTCGCATTTTTTATGGGTCATACTGTAAATTTGACCAAATGAGTTCAAAACTGGGAACTGGCTCGTAGTATTCCTTTAAACCAGGGGTTTTCAGATCATTTGCTCGGCGGAGCACTTTTAAAAACCAAAAATTTTGGCGGAGCACCTACATTTTTGAAAGAATGAAAAACCCGAGTTTTGATAACTTGATAGTATTTATCGTTTTAATAAGGTGTGTCTTGTCTTCGTAGTCAATAAAATCAGTAATGAATGACTACTCTTTGAATAGTCTTGTTTTTATTAACAAAATATGTGTCATCAAAAATTAATGATTTCAATAGAACAAATACGCTTTCTTAGATTTTTCAAGCTGTAACAAGTTTGGTTAAATTTGTGTCAGTTGTAGCCTGACTTCTGGTACCGTGTTAAGTCGGGATCGGTTTTTTGTCTTCGTTGCGATTTATGTTGAAAATCCAGACTCACATAGATAAGTTGTGAAAACGGCAGAAGAATAAGTTTTGCTTTATCGGACAAAATTTAAAATTTATTTTTCAGTTGACACCATCAATACCTCCAACGATTTTTTGGATACGAATCTTTCCTGAAGCTTTTAATCCGATGTCATATCTATCGAGCATTCATATTCTTGCGATGTTAATGATTCTATGGTTTCTTTGACAAGAAAATAGGCTGTTCCACGCATTTAAAGTTTTTGGTCTTCTCATTATTTTATGATATTATTCGGTGAATTTCGCTGGAACTGTTTAACAAATTCTGCGGCAACACATTGTAATTGTAATTGTTAATGATTTCACTAGACTCGTGGGCCTGTTAGTTGAAGTTTACACCAAGGATACAAAAATTAATTTATCAACGAAAAGTGTTGTGATTTTCATAATTCTTGGAAATTTTTGGATGATAACTTATTTCTGATTGAATGCTTCTGAAACTCGGAAAGCTGTCCAGACTTATTGAGCGATTCTGCCCAAAATTTGATTTTTCTCTTGATATTCATGATTTTGCCGTTTTAATCGAAGATGGTTATTCGTTTACCTTGAATTGAAAGACTGGAGTCATTCTTAATTCAAACAGTCATCACAACGTTTTTCTACGAGATAACCATCGATCTTCGGTAGGCTAACCATCTCTTCGCACAACGCCTTGAATAACCTTGAATTTTTCGGTCGAGCCTTAATAAAGTTGATTATTTTTGTGCTTTCGTCCAAAATTTGCTTCAAAGATACTGATAGTTTCTTATAGCGAGTGCATGTCGATGAAGGACTACTACCGCAACTTTTGGTCTTTACTTTGATCCTGGCAACGACTCCAGCAGTATTTTCAACTATAGCTTTCGCACCGTCCATACAATGGAATTTCCCCATGGAATATTGTTGTCCATAACATAATCATCAATTATTTAGCTTGAAAATTTCGGCCCCCGACGTGGAAGTTGGCAACGGTTTTCAAAAGAACAAATCTTTTTCGAAACATTCAGAACCTTGATAGCGAACAAATATCATCAGAATTGCTAGTCCTGCTACATCTGTGGATTCAACAAGCTGAACATTTTGAAGTTCTCAATCGCTTTCAACATCTTCAGCCATGTCACAAATTCGCCGAGAAACCGTGTTGTAAGACATGGGAGTCGAATTTACCAATTCCACTGTTTTACTATCAACCATGATACGGACGACTTCTAGAATACAAAGTTTGGTTAAGTTTACACATAACACACGACGTATTACAGGACACGACACATAACGTTCTTACTTAACGAAAAAAGGCTATAAAGTTACCTTTTTGTCGACCGGTTTCGGGCTCGATGTTGCCCATCTACAGGACGATGTCCGACTGATTACACAAAGGATAATTACAGCTCCAGTTTCATACTTGATGTAGTATTCGTCGAACGCAATTGGCATTATGCGGATTTTTGTTTGATCAGGTTGAAGAGAGGTGAAATGATCGGCGGCTCGTCTTCGTTCATCAACGGTTTTTCGGCGGTGCTGATGAACATCGACTCCCAAGCATTCAGGTGTGATGTTTTCCGTACAAACTTCCTAAATTTGACCTTTTTCCAATCGACGGAATGGTCAAACTCTGCTGTGTGGGCGGTAACACTCGATTCATTAATCCTCCCATTCTCAACGGCATTTTTGTGTTCTTTGAGACGGACTTTGAATTTACGGCGGGTTTGACCAATATAAATAGCCGGGCAGCTGCTGCATGGAATTTCGTAGATTCCGGATCTATCCTCCTCAGGAATCTTGTCTTTAGGCGAGACTAGACGATCCTTGAGTTTGGTTAAGTTTTCAGCAATAGTATGCGCTTCTCCAGCTTTTCCAATCGGTAGCTCGCCAAGAACAGCCTTTTGCACAATCAGTCCTGCAACACAACGTTGTCCGATCAAAGCAGTGCACTTTGACAATCCACCATTCTTTGCCAACGTCCCTGCAGGGATTCAGCCGCCAGTAAAAACAAAGTATAACAAATTTATTCGTTCGTACTATATACTCTGTGTTTTTTTGTCTCACGTTACGATAAAAAAGAAACGGTAAAAAAATATCAGAGTTTTTCAAAGTTGGTTTATGATTTTCGTTGCGTACGTCGCGGAGCACTTTCAAAAGCTTCGCGGAGCACCAAGTGCTCCGCGGAGCACGATCTGAAAACCCCTGCTTTAAACTTTCAAAGCCCAATGCTCTTGAACTATTGGCCCCAAATTAGTCGGATATAGTAAACTTCATTAGAAAAAAAAACAGCTTAATTTAAAAAAGACACACCCTAATATTTCCGCTTACCGAAAGTGATCTGCTGAGGAAAGCACTTACTACAGTCAAGTGTTGGTGATAACGTGAACAAGAGAACGAACAACCTCCATAGGTAGTGTTGTTATTTATTCAAAATAAGAGAGTTGGTGCGAATTAATCACTGCACTCGCTGCGAGAAACATACGTGGGGCAGGCTTAATCACGATAATGGTTTGTAAATAAAACGTGGTCTCGCTCGCTGGCTGGCTAGCTGGCTAGTGTAGGTTCCTACTGACATTTCGATTGTTGTTGTGTTTTTTTTTTTTCGAGTCATAATTTTCGTTCCGTTATTAGAGCTAATGTATTTTCACACCTCAACAGTCTGGCTGTATTGAGGCGGCAGGAGAGATTCCTCTAAAACAAGTAACAACAGAATATTTAAACTAATACTAAAGAGTTAAACCGTCAAACAGCTGTCGGTATCTGCAGTATGCAAACAATTTCATCGATGTATAAAGAGCAGTATAATATCTGATTGTTTATTTTGATTATATGAAAGGTAAACAACTGCAAAATGGTAATTAAATAGTTTTACAATTATATTCCAGTTCATTTAATCTTCTTTTCAAACACTCGCGTAGGTCATTTTGCTATCCATTAAGTCCTCTGAATAATGTAAAATTAAAAACATGCATCCTTAATTTTTCTTTTGAACGTTGTATGCTGATTAGACTGGCCCATGACAAAAAAAAACCTTATATTAAACGCGGCACCCCGTAGGTTGGTGCATTTAGATGAAAAAATGACTTTCGGATAGTTTCAGATCATTTGGTAGAAATTTGTACTTTCACTCTTTGTGTTCCAAAACACGTTTCCAGTATGCAAGAAAGCTCAGAATTTCAGGAATTGTAGTTTAAACAATGACAAACAAGTTTGTAGAAGATTGAGACGCGATACGAGTTGGCTATGATGAGTTATCCGCAATTGAATGTGTGATTTTTTCTCATTTTATCGATATATCGTGAACGGTGTATAGTTGGATTATTAATACTAACTTGATCGCATTGTCACACAATGAGAATTACAGATAAAAAGTTTGAGCCTTCGGCAATGTTGTAGCTTATTTTATAAAAAAATATCTTTGCAAAAAGAAAGACAGGTTTGAAAATCTATAAATTGTTGCATTGTGCGACGACGCGATCAAGTTAGTGCGATTATAACCCCATACACCGTTCACGATATATCAATGAAATGAGAAAAATCACACATTCAATTGCGGATAACTCATCATAGTCAACTCGTATCGCATCACAATCTTCTACAAACTTGTTTTTCATTGTTTAAACTACAATTCCTGAAATTCTGAGCTGTCTAGCTTTCTGGAAACATATTTTAGAACACAAAGAGTGAAAGTATGCCGATTTTTCATACATTTTGCCGAAAATATCCATACAAATTTCAAGTCCTTTGCCCCAGTTCGTGCTTCTTCCAAATGACCTGAAACTTTCAGAAAGTTATTTTTTCACCTAAATGCACCAACCTAGGGGGTGCCGCGTTGAAAAAAATGTTGAAAAAAACATCCCATACAAATTTGGGCCAGTTTAATGCTGATATATATTGAATGCATAGTAGTTTCACTAAGTTCCTTTATGTGTGTGTTCGTTTTTTAGTATAAAAACTTTTTTTCGAAAAACGATACCTAATTTTTTTTCCATTAATTATCATTAGATCACCTTCATTTCCTTCTCAGAAAAAAACGTTTTAACATATGCCTACTTCCTCACTGAATAAGTACCACTTGTTCCTACCCAACAAAAAAAAATAAATTAGAAACTTCACAAATCATTTAAGTACAAGTACAAGTTCTGATGGATAAGATTTCGAAATGCCACGCTAAATTCTGCTTTAGGATATTGAACGTAAGCGTTTGGTTTTTCAATCGTAACTTAAATTTACAGTCCGCAATACATACCAAAAAATAATATGCGTATAATAGATAGTTTATTTGTGGAAATTTCATCAAAAACAGTCGGAGAACGGAGATGAGTTGCTACAGGACCAAAATGTACAATCGTCTTAGTAGAGAAATTTGGAATAACGAAAATGTACTCATATTAAGAATTATGTAAAAATGTTTCAAAAACTTACTTACAGCGGTTAATCTAAATACAATCAACTGTAAAATTGATCCTATTGATCGTATCGTTGTTTTCTTTATTTTTGAATTTGAAGACGCATTAGTATTACTGAAATAAAATCAAAATTTAAAAAAAAATCATCTTTTTAATGAAGTCAAGTTTTTTGCTATATCATTTGGGCTTAAAATTTGAATAAATTATCAAAATCAATAAACGATGTTTGCAAAATTGATCGTACAGTACAAGTTAAAAAAAAATAACATGAAAAATCAGTAAAAATAGAAAAAAATATAGCAAAACCTGTTGAATAAGCATCGAACAGGACCGCCTTTGGTATAAACGAGTTCATGTGAATGTTGCAACGCTTATTGATAGAGGATTTCAGATCCTTCAGATCAGTCACCGAGATAGACTTTTGAGGATTGAAGTTTTGAATATCAAATCATGTCGGTTCTCGGCTAAAGAGGTTTTATAGTAAATGATAGAAATTTTTTTTCAAATGATAAAATCAGTAATAAGAACATCCTGGATCACTGCCTATCGATCTTAAGCACAAAAACAACAACAGAACAACATGTTTGAACCGAATTTGGAGTTCAGTAAATCCACAAAACTAGGCATCATTGTTATCAATCTTCATAGAATCAAAAAAAATATTTAAAAAAAACATACAAACGAAAATTTAGAGCATAAACATTGTTTTATTTTCTATGTTCTACAAGCAAAATAAGGCATAATTAATTATTAAAACTTTATGATGAAGTTGGTCTTGAAATTATGAAGACAACAGAGAAATACTTCAATTTAGTTCAACTATCAAAAGGTTTAAGGAGCCCATAGAAGTTATTTCTCATCAAAATTAGAAGAAATTTTTAATTTATTTCAATACAGTTTCGAAAATTTCTAGAATAAAAATGTTCGTTGGGTGCAGAAAGATATTTGTAATTGATTGAGACTAAAATCATTGATTGACTTTCCAAATCTGTAGAAATAAAAATTATCTTTCAATAACAACTTTTTTCAAAAAAAAAAAAAATTCAATTAAGGTTTTGCACTATTTTTGCTGATTTTTTTCCAGTTTATTAAACTTTAATGAAAAATCAATAAGAAAAGTACCATGGGCCAACTCTTTTTATACTCTAGAATATTTGTTGTGAATATATAGTCAACCTTTTTTAACAAATTATGCGTTCCCGTGATATTTGGAATTTAAGGGTTTAATTCCAAAAGAGTAAATTCAGAACTATATATTCAATCAAAAGATATATATTTTTACAAAGACATAAATAACTTAAAAATTAAAATTGTCCTTTAAGGCGGGGGGTAGGGTCTAACACTTTCAAAAAATCGATTTTTTTATTTTTTTATTTTCTTATTGCAAAACATTTCAAGAATGTTGTGTCAAATTTTCAAGTCAATTGAAGCAAAACTGTAGAAATTATAGGCCTTTATCTCCTCCTATCTAATACTGCAAGAAAGCAAAAGCAGAAACTTCAAACGCGTTTTTCTCGAAAGCACATTTTTAAAGTCCGTGGACATCTTCATTTGAAAACTACTTATCTGATTATTTTCAAATTTGGAACATATTTTCTACATATAAAATACCAGACCCCAACGTTTTTCTTTTTTGTTTTTTTTACTTTGGGGAGACTTTACGGGCGAAAAATGGCGGATTTTTTCCTGAAAAATCGTAGTTTTTACTTCAAACAGCCACAAAAATTTCATAAAATTTTTTTTAAGTTAAATAAAAACGTTGGGGTCCAGAAAAACATCTATTAAAAATATTTTGCTCTGATTTTTTGACTTCAGATGATTCTGTGCTGAGATACAGTGTCCACCGCAAATCCGCGAACGTGCTCCGTCACCGGCTCATTTTTCAATATTTTTCTACGAAAAAAATACTAAATGTTCTTTCAACAATGCTTTGTATAATGCAAAAAATTTGAATACATTTGTTAAGACGCTCCGAATATTCCCAAACTGTGAAATGGGTTATTTTTCAAAAACCAAACCAGCTTACCTTTATTTTATTGTAGTCGCATATTTGATGCCCATCTTATGAAAACTTATTACACTGTCACGAATTCAGGAGCCAATAATCAAATTTTTACTTCAATTTACAACACCGTAACAGAATTCACATCGATTGCTGTAATGGTCAATCAAAAACTGCAGTCAATCTACATGTGTGGTAGCAGCAATATCCGTAGAAGCTTAAGGAATCATTGAACGCCCCGTCATGCATAATCTGTACAACACACTGATAGTGGTGTGGCATTCAAAATGTTACCATTCAAGGCTACTGACCCCTGCGAAACCAATCGGTCCGAGCTAGACACACTTTATTCAACCGATGAGAGTTGCCCTCCTGTTTCCAGTTCCAGCTTCGATCTGGAGGTCTGTAGGACAATATACTAGGCACCGTCAAGGCCTGAAACATCAGCTCTCAAGGGTAATCACTCAATTCTGGCGCGGTAGTTGCGACTCCTAGTTGAAACTTCTCGGTGTAATCAAAAAGTTATTATTCAGCAGCAGCGAATTCTCGGCAAAAAGGTTGCCCCTCCTTTCATCGCACTGCACAATACTGCTGGCTGGATTCTCAGCTCAGCTCATTCTCAGTGGCGACGGCTTTTCTTCGACGATATTCTCGTGCCGATTTTGTTTGTACGTGCCCCAGACGTTTTACACTATGGTATGAAACAGCGAAAAAAAAACAACATACATCCATGAACGACGACGTCGTCGTCACGGAGATTGCAATTGGCTTAAGCCGAGTAGTGATATTTTTATGAGTTACTACAAAGCCACTAATTCGTTCACTGTGTAGCACAAGGTGAGAATTTACGTAATTTGGGGCTTTTTATTTACCCACCCGACGACGACCGCGCATCCGACATCCGTAAGATGAAGCTTCTTCTTTCTTCGATAAACAGATTAACTTTCGTCAGTACTCGAAACACAATTTTAACTTCTTATCCACATACTGAAGAAGACTGACCCCACTCACTGTAGATTTTCGGTGCTCTGTTCGATCCGCTACGAGTGCAGGGGGAACCGACCTTCCGAGACCAAATCTGACGAGCCCGCGAGAGCGAGATACTGGTGTGGCCTAGATATCCTCTTCTGCTGGAGGAGCAAAAGGAGTTCTGCCTAAGAGGCCCCCCTTTTTAGCTGCTGGACCACCAGATTCACCGAAATGGAGAAAAATCCACAATGCGTTCCGCTACAAATTCGTCACCTTTCAATCAAACTTTTTCCATCATCCACAAAAACTTCCGATAGTTTTTTAACCCGTTCCGATGTAGTAACCTCACACTTGTTCCGCCAGGCCACATCACCCAGCACCCTACTAATAAACTGATGAAGCAGCAGCAGCAAAATCACCTTCCGAACGCGTTACCGTGTTTTGGCTCATTGATAGATCCGATCATTTTGCTAGACTTTTCCACTCTGAACTGAGCCAGTTGGTTGAAGACGGAGACGACCACGACGACGGCGACGACGACGATGACAACAATGATGATGATGGGGAGCTATCTCGAGTCTCTCTGGCCAGCAGCTCCATCCAGTCGTAGTGTAGAACCTGTCCCCAAAGCTGCACCGGAGTGCGATGGATGGATGGGTCACACACCAACACCAACTCTCAGAGAAAGATGCCTCCCATCATTCGGTCACAAAAACAGAAATGCACACATGCCCCACTGACTGGTGACTGGTGGAGCTCTGGACACCGACAAGCGAGAGCGAATGGGGAGCAAATGCGGCCCAAAATTGAGAATCTCTAGGATGGATGGGACGCGAAACATAGATCCAAAAACATTCGCAACCTGGCCCCAAAGAGTGAGCACTTTCGTTCGGATGGGGCTCCTCAAAACAGAAACCACCAATACAACCAGCTACGGTGACAACAACGCGTGCCGCGCGAGAAAACAACATTCAGCTGACTGACTGGGGGCGAGAGAGTATAGTCTACGGAAAATAATCAACAAGAGGTGGCAACACATGTGCGCGCTTGTCGACGTTTCCCCATTAGTAGCGGAAAATAAGCTAATTTTTGATGACAAAATTTAAAGCTTATTTAATTTTTTTAATTTTTTTTATAGATTTTACTAGTAGGTACATAAAGATTTCATTTGCTAAGAAGTTCGTCTAAAAGATTATAAAATAAATGCCCTTCTCCCATTTTTTTATCCATTCACAGTAATTTTTTTTTTTTGGTTTTATTTCCAGCAGCTCAAATTACTGAAAGCGTTCAGTAAAACAACTTATTTCAGAAAAACAGCAAACATTTTGCGATTTACTGATTTTTACAACACTTGGTCTGCCTTTCCGCAAAACCAGCAATTTTTTTTTGTTTCGAGTATAGTCGTTTTACCATTCTTATGGCATTCGCGACTTTATCAACGTTTGCAGTTGGCGGATCGTTATTGAAAAACTTATCCAGTACAACTGTGTTTGATGTTTACTCTTGGGCTCGAACTCGCGGACATCGGCTCAGGAGACAACAGATTTGCCAACTGCGTTATATCACAACAAATCCGCTGGAATCGATCTTCCAATTTTGCATAGAATAAATCCGGGCCAAATTCGGGCTTTTTCAATGAAATCCGGGCAACCGGGCTGGATCGGACTTTCCCTTAATTTTATATTGAATATCTGGGCAAACCCGGATAAAATCGGGCAAAATGTTATAACTTTTTCAAACACATACTTCCTTCTGCACTTAATCAAGAGTACCTATTTATTTTTACCTCAGCAATTAAATTTGTAATAAGGCCGGAACAAATATCAAACTCTTCTTTTGTCAAAATACTGCAAAACCACACCCATTGTAGAGAAATATTCATCAAATTTCATACAAAAGCAAGTTATAAAATGATAATTTATTGACCTGAACCTCCTACTGCTCTTCAATTGAAAGGCAGGTGGTTCAACCCAAAACAGGAGAAAATAACGCACATAACATTCCGAGAAATAATAAATAGCACTCAAGGTCATAAAAAGTAGTTTCCATCACATCCAGAACGAGGACGTCTACTAATTTCAACAAAACGAGAGGATCTGTACACAATTCATATGAATAGAAATGGCGCCCATATTTTCAAAACCTGCAAGTAATCGAAAAAATCTTAAAGACTACCGTCCAGGATATTGATAAGTTTTTTAATTCTCTGTATAATCTGTTCAATAGAACGCTACTTTAGAAAAAGTTGTCAATAAAAGATGACAGATAATCAGTTGGAAGAACACTCGCCATAATTTCGAGCTCTAGAGTTAACCAACACTGTTCTATAGGTCAGGTTTTTCAATGCAAAAAAAAAATAAACAAAATTTAAATTTATTTTGAGAAAATTAAGTCAAAATTAGAAACTTAGTGACAAAATATCAATAAAAAATCATCATAACTATCCAGCTTCTTGCTTTAGTATATTCCCAGGTCAAAATGTTACAGCTAAATAAAATGTTAGGTTTCCTCTTACTTATTTCATGTCCCTCTCAATTTGGAATAGTTTTTCTTTGTTAGTGTGATTTTTTATGAAAAAGGAATAAACTTTAACAAAAATTCGGTACCTTGACGTTTTAAATTGGCGAATTTATTTTTTACTATCTGAAAAACTAAATGAATACAGTCGAATTCAATGTTAATAAAATCTGTTTGCTGAATTTAGTGTCCACCGAAGAGGAGCTAATGCCAAGTAGCTCGAAACGTATGGGCAACTGGTTAAAAAGTTTTATATATCTAATCATTCCAAAACTCACCAAAAAAAGTCGATCAATTTATTATAAATCTATCACGACGATAAACAAAAAATCCGAATTTGAGAAATGTTAATAACGAAGTATTTATTTAAGATCAGTATTAGGAGTCGCTAACAGAAAAATTAGCGCTACTGGCTAAATCGCTAACTCAGTCAAAGATAGCGATCGCTAATTAAAACCACTAAATATGCTGAAAGCGCTAATCGCTAACTGCTTATTGTTGACAAAAAAACGTACACCGAAAAATTATTCAAACTTTTTTTTATTTCATGTTTTGTGGAATACAACACATATTTTAAAATTAATTTGTACGGCCTTATCGGTGAATGTTATGTTCTCATAGTGAGAACATTTCAAGAATTGAAAATTATAGATGGATAGAAGAAGATTAGAAGAAAATTACAGGTGTTGTAAAGAGCGGGTAGAAATTTTTAAGAAGCATTTTCACCACATACTTAACTTTTGTTCAATCACGGATCAACTATTTTGAAATGTTAGAATCGGACAGGGTTGAGTTTAACACAACACAATAGTTGATCTGCGTTTTGTTCGTTCGCACTACACGGTCTTCGACCGAGTTGTTCAACAGAAAGAATCCTTTAGAAAATTTACAAATTGGTACAAAACGAATACTCTGTTTCAAAGTTAAAAGCAAAATCATGTTCGTATTTCAAAACAAAATTAAAAAATTTCCAGACAAACACAACTAAGCTTGCTAAAATGCCCCGTCTTAACTGGACTTGCCCGGATATTTGAAACTAAATTTGGAAAAGCCTGGTACGCCCGGCGGATGCCCGATTATCGTTGAAATAGGCCTGATTTTTGGATTTATTCATTTTGTTTGCTAAATCAAACGAAAAACACAATTCGAGTCATTTTGATTTTTGATTTTAACGTTCAAAGATGATTTTTTTTTAACAATTATTAACGGTTTTTTGGAAGGCTAAAATACAATTTGAATCTGCTATTGGTATGTTTCAATGTAAAAAATATTGAATCAAGCGATTTATTTCTTGATTTATGTTAAAAAATTCCTCGGTTTTGCCTAAACTTGCCAGGATATTGCCCGGGTTTCGGGTTAAAAATTTTGAAATCTAATGCCTGAATTTTTGCAGGATTTAAGATTGAATTGCACGGATATGCCCAGCCTTGTTACGTGCCGAAAAACTTCTGGCAACCTTATACCATCAGTAATGATACGTGTTCCCTACACGGAAAAAAATTGCATGGGCTTTTCAAATACAGAGTCATGATAATTTTACTATATCCATCATTTAGTATTTTCAACCATGATTTAGTATTTGTTACCAAAAATCTGGGCGATAATACTACGACATAGTATTTTTACTATGCGAACTTTGACAGCTCATAGTAATTTTCTCGTGTCTTAATTACCATGCGCATGATATTTTGATATCACACTATTCGTGTTCTTGAAATTACTATGCCCATGGTAATGTTGAAACACCTGTCATTTATGTTGTCAAAAATACTATACGCATTATAATTCATAGTAATTTTACTATGTGCTTCGTTCGAGTGTTTGTTTTGTACGGGTCAGCCGTTCGCGATTTCGGAACGCGAATAAAAATTGTCGGTTTGTCAGATCGGGAAATGTACATTCCCTCAGGTGAGTAAATTGTGTGTTTTTTTTTTTTGTTACTTCTAATTAACTGCTTATGAAATATGCTAACAGAACAATTTTCCTATATTGTTGACGAAAGATTTCCCAGATTGTGTCGTCGACCAGCTGGAAAGGGCCTCAACGAGCCTTTGAAACAACGCACCCGGAGCGGGGCAGCAGATTAGTCTGGTCGGAAATTTTTCAGGTTAGTGAGACTTCGTTCTATTTCATTCACCAGCGGATAGGCGAATTTACCATTTTTTTAAATTCCATGTGTGATACTGTTTTTTTAAATTTATTTAGTGTCGGCGAATGCGCTCGAGTTCCTCAACCTCCCTCGATTTCGGATATTGGACAACGTCGGAGGACATTGTGACGAAAGCTGCTAACCGGTGAGCTGGCTTAATTTCAGCACATCTGCCGGGCCGTTAAATGCAGGCTTTCAGGTGAGTGAAATTGTGTTTTTATTTTCTAATTATTTTACTGCTTGTTGAACAAGCAAACTGAATAGTTTTTGTACGTTTTCGTATTTCCAACAATTAATTGTTTCCCGTTTTTTTTTTCATTTTCATTTCAGACGCTAAGTGTGATGCAACCCATGTGCCCCATTCGTGGGTGATGCTACCACCATGTCAATTCATGCATAAAGAAAAATAATTTGAATAAATAAAAATTTTAATTTGTAACAAATGAATTTTATTTCGAGGTCTTTATACAATGCCGCATGGTAATTTTGTGATGTATATCATGATAGGGTACTTATTTTAATGTGTTATTACGATAATGGAAAATTGCAATTTTACAATGCTCGAAGTAAAAGAGCACATTCTATCATTGACAATTTTACTATGAACGTAGTCAAAATTACTATGCGCCGCGAAAATTAACACAAAGTAAAATTACTATGTGCATGGTAATATCAAGAACAAAACATTATTGACTCAAAAATATGGTTGCGTGATGTTCATTTAAACCACGGATCTAGTAATTTTACTATGCTTTTTTTTTGTGTGTAGACTCGGAAACTACTGAACTGAAGCCTTATTCGTTCGCCTCTCACAGGAAGGGAAAAAATAAAGAGGGGGTCTCCAAAGCAAAAAAGAAATAACTTGAGAACCATTCAAGCAAATGGTACCAAATTCGTCATGGGAGAATTTTTGGCCATGAAATATTTCTATTAATGTTTGGTACCCCTCATTATTCCAGAGAGGAAGTAGGAAGGGGAAAGGAGAGCTCTCTTACAAATTTTAACATAACTCGAGAATTAGTCAAGCAAATGGAACCAAATTTGGCATGTGAGGGGATTTGGATACAAGAAATTTTTCAATGATTTTTTTAGACCCCTTCCTTTTTCCAGTGGGGAGAGTAATAGGAGGGGCTTCCATACCATTGTTATTGCTAAATTCGATAGCTATTCAAGCAAATTCAACAAAATTGGCCTGGGAAAAGGTTCTATGATTGTTTGAAACTCCGATTTGCATTGGGATGATAGGAAGACCCATACAAATTTTTGCAATACTCGATAACTGATCAAGCGAGGGGAATCAAATTTGGCATGCGAGGGTATTTGGGTGATCCAAAAGTTCTCAAGATGGTTTAAAGCTCTTCCTACCTGACATTGGAGAAACTTAAAGGAGGAGGGGGCTTCCATACAATTTCTTGCATAACTGGTGAAATAATCGAGCAAATGGAACTAAATTTGGGATGAAAGAATATTTGGATACGGAGTGGATAGACTCTATGATTGCTTGAGTCCCCTCCCAGATCTTAGTAAAAAAAAAGGCAGGGAAGAGGGGGCTACCGCAGTTTTTTTTAACAGATGTCGAAAGTTGATCCGTCGATAGGCACCGAATTTGGTATGGGATTGTATTTTGATACGATTAATGTTTCTATTATTATTTGGAATCCATCCCGTCTTTCATTGAGTGAGACAGGAAGAGTAGACGGGAGCCTTATACATTTTTGTTGCATATCTATAGAATTAATCATAAGAAAGAAACCAACTTTAGTAAGAGAGGGGTTTTGGGATGTAGAAATGTTTCTATGCCTATTCGAGAACCCTCCAGTGGAGGGTAAACAGGAAAGAGAGAGCTCTCATACAACTTTTTGCATGACTCGATAATGTTTTAAGCAAAGGGGTCAAATTTGTCATAGGAAAGTAAATGGAAATAAAAATTTAAGACTTCTACTTTTTTTTCAGTGGTGAGTTTGAAAAGGGAGAGCGGTGCCACCATACTTTGTTTTAATAACTTGAGAAATGATCGAGCAACTTTCGCATAGAAGGGATTGGAGTACGAGAAATGTTTTTTTTATTATTAAACAGGGTGACTCTCATGATTTACTGTTTAATGACTTAAATAGTGATCAAATGGAACCACTATTTGACTTGGGAGAGGAATTATTCAAAAGTAAAACATTTATTGTGGCAGCATATAGAAACTTATTAATAAATAAGAGTCTTAATTTTAGAAACAAAATAAGATTAAAAAACAAATTTTAGGACAGGTTTTGAAAACAGAAAACAAGAATCAATCTCTTTTTTTTAATTTCCTTCAATTTTAGAAGTTGTAGGCGTAGCATAGCACTCCAGATCAGCTAGTATCATATAAAAACTAGAGAGTAGTTGAAAGAAAAACTTAAACAATAAATTTCTGATACGATATAATATTGGAATAATATCATTGAATTATAATTCAAAGATTGAAGCTCGTTTTTCTCTGAGCATTAACACATTTTCCATTCCAAGCGAACTCAATTCAGGGCATAAAAAATTATAATTTGATAATTGTCCTAGTATCCTATTGAAAAGATGTTTAATTTTAAACCCTCATAGACTCATTTTTGATATGGTGATAAATGAAAGTCTCACAAAAGTGAATGTGTTTTGTTTCCTTTTACAAGCTCTTCACCATTTTACAATCACGTTTTGCGTTCTACCGGGAGAAAACGCCCCCACACGAAGGGCACGTCTAACAACGTGTACTTCACGGGAAAAACTAATCGGAGCTGAGCAAATTTTTCCCCGGAAACTTTTCCGCTGGATGCTGGCTGAATTTTATAGCTGAGAGAATCGCTCTTTCTGTGTGTACGTGTAAGTTTTTGCTCGGAGGGAGAGCAAGCAAAGGGTGTGTTGGCTCTCTCGATCGCTCTGGTGAGCGCATGATTTTCTTCATCCCCCAAGTTTTATGTATTATGCTGTTTTGGTGTTGACTGTCGTCGTTTAAGAAAAACCATGCGTATCCTTAGGGTTTTGTTTTTAGTTAGTTGTTCGAATACTTATTCAGGATTTACTGATTATTACCATTCATGTTTAAAATTATTGAGTTTCAACTGACTTAATCGAGTCATTCAGGTGTAAATTCACTTAAATAGAACATCAAGCCAAACGAGCCATTTTGATAAAAATGATCCACAAGTAGGGGGAAAGTTAGGTTGTCTCATAACCAGAGAGCAACAATTGGTAGCTAGAATCTTTTGACCCCTTGGTTGTCACAACATGCAAAGTGTAAACCCAAGAGGAGTCGTCAATATTGACTTGAAACATCGAAAAGGCACAATTTCGAATTCAGAATCTGAATCTGAATTTTCAATTTGAATTCAGATTCTGAGTTATAAACATTCATTCTGTGTATTTTGAATCTTCACATCGAATATCATTTCTGAATCAGAATTGTTAATACGAATTCATGATTCTGAATCTGTATTCCTCATCTGGTTTCTGTTTCAGATACTTAGGAACTCTTAATTTATCGAGGCTTTCATCCTCAGTATTGAATTAAAAATATGACCAAGAAGTATCCTGAATTTAATTGTTTTAAATATTTCACACCTCTCAATTTTTTTTTTTTCGTTTACACTTTTGAGTAAAAGAAAATCTCTTAAGATAAAGGAAGAATTTGATTTTTGAATTCCAATTCAGAATCTGATTTTTGTTTCTGAATTTATAATCTAAACTTCTAATCGCAATTTTCAAACATTCTGTATAAAAATTTAGAATCTGAATACTTCGTCTAAATTTTTAAACCGAATTTTAGATCTGAATTCAAAATCACCATTCGGATTCTGAATATATGTATCTGAATCTGCATTCTGAGTCTGAAATCATTATTAAAAATTCTTAGTTGGAGTTCTTAATCTGAGTTGTAAAAAAAATCGAGCTTAGCTCAAATGTAAACCTTAAAGTCCTTGTTATGCATTATCATACTAAAGTCTGGTGTGTGATATCGACTACATGTAAGAAAAAAGAAAAATAAAAACTTTCAAAACTGTTACTACTTTATATTTGATGACTGTCTTGACGAACTGGCTACAGTATTTTTTTTATACACGTTTAATCAATTCATTTAAGAGGACAGCCAACTGACTTTACTTCATCAAAATAAACTCAGTGAAGTTCATATTAAAATTCAGAAAGATATCCATGAGCAGGAAAACTTATAAATAGAGGCCGAAAAAAATTGTGATGTCAATCTGCTCATAGTTTCTATCAACTCTAAAACTCACAAACATGTTAGGAAATCTTTTATTATTTTATTTTAAGTTTGAAGATGTTAGTAATCAGAAAATTTCATCAACTTTTTTTTATAAATGAACTACACAAATCTTATATTTGCGTTATTTAATTTTCTCTGCCGCGTATTTTAAAGAACTTTTTGTTTAAATGAGGAACCAACGATGAGAATTCAATAATTTAATACAAATTGTATTCATTAGCCGTACCCCCTTATTCTGCGCCGCGCGTGAGGTGACGATAGTCGAGTCACCCGATTCCAGTAGTCGCTCTAGGTGAGAAACGTCTTTTAGAATGAACTTTTTGAATTCTTATCCTAATCTAGTAGTCACCGTGAGACACAAACCGTATGCTCTGTCACATCGGCTTCGAGAATAAGGTGACAAGACTCACGTGACTCCGACTCGACTCGACTATTGTCACCCCACGCGCGGCGCAGAATAAGGGGGGTAGAGATAATCAATAGCCGTTTATCCGAGAATTATGAGGATGATTATAATGATATCTAATGAGTAACTTGGATAAAAGAAACTATTTGTTTGTATTGATGAAATCGATGCTAGACCAATTAAGTTTTGAGATTGCTTTGGCGACCGTCATTTTGTCCATGCTAAGTTTCATCATATCTATACACAGGTTGCACCTTATGAAATGGATCAAACTTCGAGTTATTCAATTCAGTAGCTCGTAACGCCATTCTGAATCGACCACCCAGTGAAAACATATAGCAATAACACAAAAAATACTTTTAATCTCAATTGTCGAAGAAATCTTTGGCCTTTAACAAATGCATCCAACGACCTTGGGAAGCAAGTTGGTTATGAAACCAAATTACACAGTTCTCAGTCATGATGTGCTGGAGAAAATTTTCTCACAGCAAAACTAAAAAACATCTTAAAATTTATAATCGAAAACGCTCCCTAGTCCTGAGACTAAGCTGGTTAACCATGGGCTAGAAATCCGTTACGATTTCTTCCTCTTCGTGACGTCTGATTGGGTCTCCCTTCAGCATAGCGAGTATCATACTAAAATAAACAACGATTATTGACTAGTTTCAAATAAACCAAATGGTATCTTACCAATAAAGATAGACGAAGAATATGATCAAGAAGTACCCGAATCGGATCATCGTATCCCGCAGGTGCTTCTTCACCATTCCACGGTTGTGAATCTCTGCCGGATCGTACACGCCCAGATTCCCACTGGGCACCTTGATGATGTCGTAAAGAAGCCAGCCTATCATCGGAAGATTAGCTATGAACAGCATCCAATTGCCATTGATTAGCAGCAGGAAGGCGACAAAGCTGTGAGCCGAAATCTTGGGAACGATCCAAAAATTCAGCTTCGAACAGCACTGTTGAGCGTTTAGATAGTCACATTCCAGATCCGACAGAATAATCACCTAAAACAGTCATGCTTTCGCTAAGGAAAAATTAGATTTTCATTCATGATTTTTTGTATTAAAATAATTATTGATTTTCTCAGTTATCTTTCAAAGGATACGAAATAGATCAGAAGAAACAGAATCGCCCCCGTTAGGAGAAGCGTAATTCCAAACACCATCGTTTCGGGAAGCATGGCTGAACGATAACTTTAATCGTTTGAACACTAAATTATTACGAGTGCAACTACTGGATATAAAAAGAGTTATTCCGTGAATCGAGAATCATACTTTTCACCGAAACCGAAAATAGATTTGTTATTGCTAGTCGGAGTCTGACAAGCGCAAAACAAAGCAACCGAAGCCAAGAGAGAAACAAGATGAATCAATAAAAAAGAGAACACAAACACAGCCCTAATTTTGTAACCAAGTCGCCCAGCTTTATTTTCTCTTTTGATGGAATTTGAAATGACGGTTTTTGTATAGTTTAATTTTTGCTTTGTTTTACAAATGTTAATTTCAATAAAATGAACTTAGTTACATAGTTTCTTAAAGTCTAAACAATAAATAAAAATCATATCGAATCAGTTGAGAGATTAACAAAACTTACACTTAGGCGTAATACCGTGGCCGTGAGTTGCTGTAAACAAACGAAAAAGATCGACAAATTTATAATACGCACCAAATAAAATATACTTTCTACAAAAGATATCTAGCAAACCAAACCCTTAGGAATCGATCGGTATTCCACTTAATTACTAGGACGAGACAAGATGCCTAGGATTCTAATACGTGAACATGTATATGTTAGAGAATATTTAAAATTAGGGAGAATTTTGTATGATTTTATTTTTCTAAGAATTATATACCCAATTGCGTGAACAACCCAAGGTTTGAGTTCCCAGTAGAAAAATTTGAACCACTGATCCCTCGAGGAATTTTTAGAATTTTTTCATCATGCCGATAGAAAAATTCAGAACAAGATGGACATTAGCTTATTTGGAGTCTGTGAGATATAGTTTAATGCTGCTTTTTTTTTAAACCTTTCATTATTCTACCATATGATAGTGATATGACCCTGAGTTAAACAAACGTCAGCTCAGTCTAAAAATTTTATTTTATGGCACACACAATCCTATATTCAATTTGGGTAAGCACTTTAAGCCGCTTGGTTGAATGTATATAACTACATAATCAAGAAATGGATTCTTTTAAATTCAACCACTGAATTTGGGGAAGTATTAAATACCAGTATTTAGATTAGATATTTAGAAACCTTAAAGGTTTCCCCTTTTAAAACGGAAAATGAACTTGCACACTCAGGATGGATTACACTGTATGCTATATCTACGTAAAACTCATACACACATCCCCTTCTAAAATTTAAAAAAAATCAAAATTCCTCGGTTTGAACTTAAAAACATGTAAATTTTCGTTGAAGGTTTTTCAATGGCTAAATTGTCCAGAGCAGGGTGACCACAAATTTTTCTTTTTGAAATTCTCGATTTTCCCAATCAAAAATTCAAGGTTTCCAAGATTTTGATTGTCCATTTTCGTCGGGATAGTTCAAAATTTTCAACTAAGTTCATTGATTTGTTTGTTTCATAACAATAAAATCATTAAACACAAACTCGATTCTATTTTAAGGTTTTCAAAAATATGAGGTTTATAAAAATGATAAAAAACATCCTACATAGAATCGTCATGGGTTTACAAATCATGTTTACAAAAACATTGAAAATGGTGTATTAAACAGAACTTTTCAATCCATCATTCGTCATTTGACATTCTATTATTTTTTGATAAATTACAGCTGTGTTACTTCAGCTCGCAAATCCACGTCTTGGAGAATTTAAAACTGTTCTGAGGGCGTTCATTTATGTAGCTCCCTCGTCACAGACAATTCAGTAAAAATGTCGTTTTCAGACGTTTTACAATCATCCATAGTAAATCTTCATCTTCAAGTATAATATAAATTTTTTACTAAAAATGTATCTCACTAACTCACATAGAATTGTTTATACTACTACTTGATAAAAAATTTCAGTCATTTCCAATTTTCCAAACATCCTATCCGAACTTTTCTAGGCAAGCCCTGTTGGACCAATTTAAGACTTGTGCTAAAGAAATCACTATTTTGCAACTCGTTGCAATAAATAACTAATAAGAAACCATTCACGAAACAATATTTTTGCATCTTAAACTCTGACTTCAAAAGCTTAGAAAAAATATTTATTTGGGCAACAAGTTTATTTAACAGTTTGGGTATTATTTAACAGCATATCAAAGTTTAAGATATCGAAAAAATTAAAAAAAAAACATTATTCCAACTCTAGTTCTACTGTATTTTTTCATTTTAAACTAAGGAATTTCAATTTCTAAACGAATAACGAATATTTAAAAAAAAATGGCAGAAGGAAATCAAAATTATGATATCTTAGTTTATTATAATAAAATCAGAAGTTTCGTAAATCAATTAAAATAAGAAACTTTTCTTTCTAATTTTCAAAGCGCAGTAAAATTGTAATTTATAATTTTGCAGTTTAAATTGATTGGTACTCATAGTATACGACCTATGCTTTTCAAAAATCTTAACTTCAGAACCCATGAATTTCAGATTCAAGTTAATATTTTTTGTATATGTATAAGTAAAATTGCGAATTTTGAAAGAAATTTGAAAAGGAACAATGTAATTTTTTGTAGTAGCCATAACATTTTTAAAGAAAACATTTCCAAATAAAATGCATATAATCTTGTATACGGTCTCAAGATTTTTTAAAAATATTTTTAGCATGATCTAGTGCTTTAAAACATTCCGAGCGGACGTTATGGCAAAATTATAGCAGATTTTGCTATCACGCATTGAGAAAATTTGCTCTCATTTTGCTCGACATACGGTGGAACACTGCAAAAATGAGAGCAGAAATTTCCATACTTGGTTAGCAAAGTGATGCCAAATTTTGCTAAAACTGAGACCCCAACTACACCTTGTTTCCGAGAGCATGAAGAGCATAATTATGCCAATATAAGGCATCAAAACATTTTCTTATTTGGAATCAATATGCTCTTAAAACTTTCTCTTAGAAAAGGCAAAAGCTGTTTGCAACCTTAAATCATTCAAAAAAAACAATTGCTAATTCTGCTTTCATGGCGTGATAGCCAAATTTGATTTTAAATTGCTGTGAATGTTTTCTCTGGAAATTGAATTTAAATGCAACATAACAAAGTATATTTATCATAAAAAAAAATATTTCGTACATTATTTTAAACTATTTAAACTATTGAAAAACAGTTCTGTTTGAAAATATTTATTGATAAGTTATAAATGTTATCAAATATTGTTACGAAGTCGATAAAATATTTCCAAAGACAAAATTCCCAACGTTTTCATTATAAATTCAATAGAGGGTTAGCTTTGTTATGCAGAAAAATGTGGATTCAATTTCAGGGAAGAAAATTAACAGTCAGTTGTTCAAAGTATATTTTTATTTTGAGCAGTTTCTTGAGGTAAAATAATGAAAAATAACTGTTCCGGTTGATAAAGTTATAACATATTGTGTAAGGTTTGCTTGAAAACAACCCCTGTCTCAGGAAAACAAATCTTTTAAATTTCAGCAAACACATGCTAAGCTGAGCTTGTTAAGCTAAAACTAACTAAGGGAATTTATGCAAAAAAAAAACAAGTTGAAAAGTGGGCAAATAAGGTTTTTAAAATCAAATAAACTCAACAGTGTAGGTACATAAAATTTTCTGAAACTATAAGCTAAGTTATAAAATGCAAATTGCAATAAAAACATGATATGAACATGTTTCGAAATTTGTAAAGTCTTTATTTCAAAAATTGATTTTGCGCACCTAAATTCGTGATATTTTGTTTTGAAATTTGAAACTACTAAATTTTAAGTAAAATCAATTTGTTAAACCAACAAAAAACAAAAAAACCGATTACGAATCTATTTATTATCCTCCATTTGATAGAGGATGAAGATCTTACCTAGCTATTCTAGTTTCAAAGAAACAATGCTAAAAAATTTAATTTAATCATCAAGTTTTAAAAAAGCAATGGAAAAAATGTAACTTTTTGTGACACGATCGAAGAACATTTATGAGCTTACGGTATAAAAGTTTCAAATTCCAAATTACTTTGTTCAAGACTGTGATTTTTTTTTACTTATGGTTTGAAAGAGAGAAAAAAATCCAAAATATCCTTTAATTCTCACATTTCACCAGACTGTGATATATAAACTTCAAGGACGCCTCAATTTTCTCAGAAGTTTCAACTACTCGATTTAAGAATCTTAGAAATGTTCCAAAATGTTGCTAACAAATTTCTTAAGTTAACCTTAGAATCTCGAAAACTAGAGCTAGCAGAAAAAAAATACAAACTGCATATTTGGATACGTCGCTCTCAAATTAGTCAAAACCAGCTCTCAACCCCTCGACAAACGGAAAAACGTAAATTTGGTTGCCTTGTGCTATCGAACAGAAATAGGTAAAAATAATCAATTGCAATAATATTGCAACAAATATGAATATTTTGAGAGAGGTACCATGCAATGTTGAATCATTTTATATTTTTCAGGAATTTTCATTGACAAAAACACCCTCTTTAAAAAGAAGCTCTTGAATACAGAGTTGCTAAAAATTCATATGACTATTTAAAGTAAATTTTCACTGGAATTTTCTAAATTTTATTTAAATTTTTGTCACAGATCAGGTTAGAAATCAGTTCATTCCAATTTTTTGCTAATTTTCAAAGGAATCTTAACATATTCAAGCTATCAAGTGTAATTACAAAGTTTCTTGATAAAATGTGATAAGTAATCGAAAAAAGTTAGTTGTGAAAGAAAATCTGAACCCGTGATGGTTTTTTTTTTCAAACAGTGGGTTTGATAGGAGATGGTTTTCTTTTCAATCCATCAAATTTTCAGTGTATTATCAATTTTTGAGCTAACAAAAAACGCCCTTCCGTACGCAAAGATGTGTGATTAACTCTTGAATAAAACACTATCACTGGGCACTTATAATATTAGTATCTTTGGGGCCGTTCACTAATTACGTAAGCACATAGGGGGGGTGGGGGGGTTTCACATTTTCTTACGATCTCTTACCAGGGGGGTAGGGGGGGTTTCCAAAAATCTTACGTAAGAAATGTTACATTGATAATTCGTCACAGCCATTCGAAACCATATTACTCAGTTTTTTTCTCACTGCCTATTTATTGGTTATTTGTGACGTTATGTTATTTATCTTTTAATGTCTTTTAATGTATCAAACTTATAGAGATCCAAGTCAAACCCCTATGCCACCAAAACACTAAACCACATTAATAAAACAGATCGTCACTTCTTGCCTTTCATCATAACAATATTTTTAATTGAGAAATTTATAGAAACAAAAAGGAAAGTGGCGCGTTGTGACACCACTATTTGAATCCATCGTATTTCGAAAACGACTTCATCAACAAAAAATCTCCAAAAGTCAATATAAGGCGTTTAGGATAATTAATTTTTAGACAGTTTTTTCAGTAATAGACACTACTAACTCTAAATTTTACAAACGATTAACCAAAAAATCCTTAAACTTTATCGCTCACCACTGAAATGAGTCTGAGCTTTAAGTTTAGTTGACAGCGTTATTGTCGTTAAACATTTTTGCAACAATTTTTGTAGTTTAGAATTATTTTTTTTTTATAGATTTTTCTGATTTCCAGGTCAAAAACATTACAATTTTTATGGTACCTTGTGCAAACCTCATCTTTAGCTCTCTTTTTTAATCGGAATTTAGATTTTATATTGTTTATTCGATTGTGGAAATTTATTAAAGTTTATTGTTACCTCGAACATACTATATCTAAATGATGGTTTTTAAAATCGTTTATGAAATTTCATCTGTTGTTTTGTATAAATTGTGCTTTTCAAATGCAATTATTAAGTTTTACTTAAAAAGTGCTATGCCTAGAAGCGTGGATGTCACGTTTTTAATATTTTCATTCTTTTTTTTTAAAAAAAACGTGTCAATTTTCAAACAATAAAAAACGTAAGATCTTACATGGGGGGAGGAGGGGGTTTTGAAAAATCTTACTTTTTCTTACCAGGGGGGAAGGGAGGGTTGAAAATTTAAAAAATCATGCTTACGTAATTAGTGAACGGCCCCTTTTTACATTCCCAAATTTTCAAAAATAAGTTTTGAATTTAAAATGGATAATTTCTCATTTCATTCTTCGAGGCAGTTTTGAATTCTGGTTTCCGGTAAAATTAGTGAGATTTTTTCCCAATTTAGAGGTAATTAATGAGAGTTTTTCAATTTTAAAACTTATGATATTCTTCTTACACATTTTTTGAACTGTTTAACTCAAACTAGGAAATTGAAATCATTAATTTGAATTTTGAATTTTGGTTTGAATCCCTGATCTTATTTTCCCGGTTTCGAGACTAAATTCCAGGTTTTTTTCCCGGTTTGCCCGGTGCGATTTTCAATTCTCGTTTTTTCCCGGATCTGTGGCCACCCTACTAAAGGTGTTTTTTCCGGGATTTTAAGCCCGTTTGAGATTTCATATTCACCAAACTTTTGTTTTCTGGAAATTTAACATGTCTATTCCGCTCAAAAGTGTTTTTGTTTTCAAAATTATTTCAAGTTAAAAAAACATTCATCTATAATTATAAAAATGAATTGTCTGTCTGTCTGTCTGTCTGTCTGCCTGTTCCCTATAGACTCGAAAACCACTGAACCGATTTGCGTTTATCTTGGCAGGTGGGGGCTTCTGAGACCTGTAAGATTCTCTTAATTGCTTGAGATTCCTGCTTAGTCTAGAAGGGAAGAGGGGACCTCCCAAAAATGAAAAATAATTGAGTATTTAACTCGAGAACGAGTCATATGGAACCAAATTTGACATGCAAGAGTATTTGGGTAGGCAACAGATTTCAGACTTTTCCCGCCTTGCAGTAGAGACATAGAAACGGAGGGTCCTTCCATACAACTTTTTACACAAATCGAAAACTCATCAAGCAAATGGAACAACATTTGGCACGGGAGAGTATTTGCAAAAATAATATATTCAAAGATACCTAGCTCTTAAAATTATGCATATAAATGCCAACGGACAATCCTTTAACAAACCAAAACACCATCTACTGACAGAAAAGGTCAACATTTCTCGATAATTGAATTTTTCACTTGTACCCCTCGTTCCGGGGGGTTTAAAATGCACTCTAATATGCTTTTGAGCAATTTTGGAATACTTTTGCAAAATGCACTCCGACATACTTTAAATAATTTTTTAAAAAAAGCTAAGCCACTGACTCAATTTAATTGAGAACCTCACTCGTTTTTGCGCATTTAGATTCCTCAATAAAAAAAATCTTTAATTAAAACAGATAACTAATTTGTATTGCATATCTCGTTGAGCCTGATCATTGATTCCAAATTCCACGGAACAGCGCTGAGGATATTGCGATTAAGGGTTTTGATGACGTGACCAAGTATTTATTTTTATTGGGATCCTGATTTATGATATATTATACAGATTTTTCCCAAGGTTTTTTTTATATAACTAATTTATTTGAAACGGCTCATACGTTTAAGCTTTAAGGAGCCACACTCGTTTTTGTTTTTTACAATAGATTACATAAATCTAGCTTTTCCCAAGGTTTTAATTTAATTTTTTAATTCATTCAAATGTTGATAAATTTTATCTAGTTTTACTAAGATGTTTAAATCAAAATCTTAAATTTGCTAAGCTTTCCAGTTTAACTGTGAACAACTAGCAGCCACTTGAAAGCATGTGATAAATATGATAATTTAGAAATTTAAAACTTTAAAAATGATTTGATATCAGGAAGTGCTAATTCGTTTTTTTACCAAATAAGCCATTTCAATAACAAAAAAGCAAAAAGTAATGTTTTCTTACTCTCAAATCAGATTTGAAAAAAAAAAAGTTTCAAATCTGTCCACGTGCACATCCGGGGACGGGGGTTGGGATTTGCCAAATTTCCACGCTTGTCCACGGATGGGAGGAGGGGGTCTAAAATCTCGTTTATCTGTCCAAGTGGTCTCTGAACAGCCTCCAAGGAAAAAAAAAGCTTTGAATAGCGATTGAAGACTCTGATACCGAAAACCCGTGCTTATTCTGGAGAGCCAAGACCACGTAGAGGAAGACCTCAGTGTGTTTGTCGTGCAAATGAACCCTCAAACTGCTAGTTATTTCCGACCGTGTAATATAATTTGGTTTTTTTCCTTAGCGTGTTTTATTAAATAGTTGCATTTCTGCCGCAGCATTTGATGGTGGCGCTTTTTGATTTTGTCCGTCGATTTTCCCTAGAGTTCCGAATCTTGTAATGGATAATTTTTGGTATTTGGATACAAGAAAAGTTTCTATAATTGTTTTAAACCCCTCTTCCTCTTCCCTTTAGGTGATAGGAAGAAAGAAATAGGTCTCCAACCCATACAAGTTTGTCATATATGTAGTTCACGAACTGGTGAAGCAAAAAAAACTATATTTGACATGAGAGGTTATTTGGGTACCGGGTCTACCGGGTCAGCTAGTACGATAGAAAAATAAACTAAAACTAGAGGACGATGAAAGTGGGTTTAAATTTTCCATATACAAGGTACCTCACATTTACCCATGGCAGCCCTTCTGAAATAGTTCTCAGAGTTTCTGAAACCCCAGTTACAGTGATACTGACTTACCCCATGCAAAAAGTTAGTTCACCAGATGACCAAATGAAAAATGCTGACTGTACCCCACGAATGACGGAAACACCGGGAAGACATGACCGTTCGGATCGAGTACAAATGGACACACACCGTTCAAGAAACATCGAAATATTTAATAGATGTCATGTGCGCATTGCATGGTAACTATGAGGAAAGATGAACGACAATAATACAGAAAGGTTGATTCTCAGTGAAGAGAGGTAGGTAATACGTAGAGTTGGAGACAAAACGATAACATGACATGAACTTATGGCCGCAAGGCAGATAAAGCTATTTTACAAATTTGACTTAAACAGGACACGTATTGATACGTTTACAAAGACGACGAAGCACAGAGTGGGACACCGTTTAACCTCATTTGCCCGTGATGTCAATTTACTTACAAGTCCAGAAGTACGGGTTTGGTGTCCTTGGCACATTTGAGAATCGAATGCATCAGTTTGACGAATCCGGTATCCTTGGGCTTCTCCAGGCCTCGCAGCAAACGATTTTTCATGACAGAAACAAACTCTCTATTGCTCAACTGACCGTCCACTATTGAGTAAAGATGCGTTAATGTATTAGAATTGAAAAAAATTGAGAATGAAATAATTCAAAGCATGCTGTAAACCACACTTACTGTTCTCGTCGAAGATGGTAAATACAACGTCAATGACGTGATCAGTGAGCTCTACCAATGCTACCGTCTTTGCCACATGTTTCAGCGTGGCCTGATCGATCGACGCTCCGGCAATGTGGTAGAACGTTAGAGCGGTATCGACGTCGTTGATGTTGTTCAGAAAGTGGAAGAAATTGAGATAATCTTCCTTGGAGATACCGACGCCATGGTCACGGAACCTTCAGAATGTCAAAAGCAACGAAATACGATGTAACACAATTTAAAAAAGAAAATTGCAATATTTTACAGCTTTTCCAAAATAAAGAATATCTACAAAAACGAACGCTCTAAAAACGCCTACAACATACCTCTTCTTAACCCGCTTAATCTTCTTGATTTTCTTCTTCTGCGTGTACCCGGCATAAGCGAGAAGCAATTCGGCAAATTCTGCCTCACTAATGTTACCGTTTTCGTCCGGATTCTTACGCAGGAACTCCAGGGTCAAGATTTCCCGCTGCAGCTGATGCTGGAAGTCCAGAAACTTTTCGATCGTCAACTTCTCGTCGTTTTTCGGCCCGAAAAAGTAGGTAGTTAGCGCTGAGTTGACACCCTAGAAGCAGCGATACAAGTTTTAAATGATCCAACAAACTTTCGAACGCTTTATTTTGACTCAACCTACTTTGAAGGTGTTTCCGGTGTTGGCGTGATCCCGATGCCGATTACCGATGCTCGTTTGCTGCCGGATAAGATTCGCTACCTTTTCGAACTCTTCGCTGTCGACGTCACCGTCCCCGTTCAAATCGAACATCCGGAAGGCAATCTCGAAGTGGCGCCGGGAAGCTGGAATAATAAAAAAGGAAGATTTTGCTATTATTGCTATTTGACTTTTCACTATTGTGGCTCAGCTTTGAAAAAAAAACATATCACTCGAATCGTACTCGAATCGTAAATCGTTATTCGTAATTGAATCGTATTAAAAAATTTCATTTTATACAATTTAAGTTATGTGGACATCTAATATTTAATTTTATTTTTATTTTAGGGAAGTAGATTGATTATGCACCAAATTCACGCGAGAAAGATTCACTATGTATAAAGATCACGCTAGAATTTAAGACACTTTGCGTGAACTTCTGATCAAAAATACCCTGAAGATGGTATTGTACACAAAAATAGGTCTTAGTAATGAGTCCTTAAAAATTGACAAAACGGATTTTCTTAATTCTTCATGAAAATATGTGAAAATATATAAATTAAGCTTGCCAGATTTTTCAGCATGTATCCCGGCCGGACAAATCCGAACTATTTTATCTGAAAACCTGGCAAATGCGTTTATTTGATTTCGAGGATGTCGGGCAAAACTGTAGGCAAAATTGTTCAAAACCCTGGAATTAATTAACACAAATCAAGAAAACAAAAACCCGAAAGAAAAATTTTCGTCATTTTTCATCAGCAGTTTGTATATCGTATATTCGGCTTTAAAAAATCCTTTCATGATTTTTATAAAACTTGCTCAAATAAAGTGAATAAATCCGGGCAAAATCCGGGCTTTTTTAAAATGAAGTCCGGACAACCGGACCGGACTTTCATCTAATTTTGTAATAAACATCCGGGCAGACCCGGATAAAATTGGGCTATCTGGCAACTTTTACATAATTACCACTTGAAGGCCCAATAACTTTTTGATTTTTCGAAAGGTTCAATATCAACACTGTGAAGCCGTTGAACTCACAAACCTAACTATTTTATATTTTTGTATAGTTTTATGCAAAACCAACAACAATTGATGAAAAATAAATAAAAATAAAATAAACTATCACATACCATGCTGAAAAGTTCTACAAATTTAAGAAAATTGCAAATCACATGATTCCGTACATGAACAATTCTCGATCTTTTACTTGTTTTCTTCTATAAAAATGAATAAAAAAGATATGGCATGGTGAAGGCACGGCATTGATTCCATCAGCGAAAAAAACTTTCAAGGTTTTGCAGTTTCAAACCATATGCAATTGTTTTTTTTTCTTTTTAGATTGGCATCCCATTAAAATTCAAAGAAAATAAAGAACTAGGAAATCCAAAAGTAAACGCGAAAATAAAATTATGTACTTCTTGTGATGAATTTAGTTATAAAAAATAATGATAATTTTCTTAAAAACAGTTGCTTCTACAAATTTCAAAGGTAATGGTAAGAATAAGAGAAACATAAGATATCAAAGAAAAAAAGAACATAAGCCGTAAATATCGAAAAAGAAACAATGGCTCATCGACGAGACTTGAACCCGCAATTTCTGATTCAGTACAACGGCGCGTTAGACCTTTGATCAAAATTGATGGCCTCGGTCAATCACCGAGTAGCAACCATTGGCGACGTAGAATTAATTCTACTGAGCCACGCCAGCAATAACGGAATTTAAAATGCATATACCTACATGTTTACCTTTATTAAAATAAAAATAATAAAAAAAAATCTAAGAACATCGGATCATCCATTATTTAAAAAATTGTATTTATCATTTCTGGATCAATGATTTAAGGTAGATTTAATTAGTCAAACAAGCTAAGCTAAGAAAAAACCACCTGAAACTATAGAACATTACAAAGATTATGAAAATGAAGGTTTTAATTCAATGTTCAACTTTCCCAAAGACCGCGACTAATTTTGAACTCAGAGAAAAAAAGTAACGGAAGTTTTTTTTGTCAACTTTTCCCAACTCTTCAAAATACGGGAATTTAATGACATTTTGAAGAAGATTTAAGCCAAATATATAGCTTAGTTGGCCAGTCAGTTGCCTCTTGCTGAGACGATGACCGCGAGTTCGAGTCCTAGAGTAAACATCGAATACAGTTGCACCGAATAAGTTATGCAATAACTCTCCGCCGACTGCAATGTTGATATAAAGTCGCGAATGCCATAAAGGTGGTAAAACGACTTTAATCGACACATTCAAATCTTAAACGAGAAGAAATCTAAGGCATATATTCAACGGTACATTGGAATGTTAAACACAATTTTATCACGTTCCCAGCACAATATTTTTAGCTATATTCTCATGCTGCTTTAATATACGTTCTATTTACATTAAAAAATGATCGTATGAATGTTGAAAAAACAGCATTTACCTACCAATGTGGACATACATAAATTTCAAGCTACAAGAACTACACCTATTGGGCACTATCCGACACCTTATTCGTTTCTATCGGAAGAATGCAAGAGGGCGCAAGATTTTGCTCTCATAGCCTCCAAATCGTTGCCAGCGACAATATTATCCAGTTCTCTCATTGGTCAATATTTATCAATTCCCATCTGATTTTTAGCCATCTGGATGCACTGCCGGTTGCAGAGAGAATATGACAATGATTTTTTTCACTTGAAGTGCGCGTGGGAGCAAGACATTTCAAAATTTACAAACAGGGCGGACATTCTATGATATCCGATTTAAACTGACTTCAGACGACATTTAATACGATCTTTTCACTATGCAGTTGGAATTGCGATTCGTAGCACCATTTTAAAAGACCTAATTGATAATTTCTGATACGATTTCATGTTTGCTGGGTTCCTGTTGACCTGAGATGTACATTCGATTTAAAATTTGCAAGATGGTCAAAATGTCAAATTTTATGCTTTTTGTCAAGGGAACACTTCATTTAAAAAAATCCAAATTCCTCCCGAGTTTCAATGATTAAAACAACAGTATGTCCAGCTTTATCTGTACTTGTTTCTGAACAGAATAAAACTAAGTTTTCAAAAAAAAGTTACTAAGCTTAAGTTCCAAAAACTGATTTATGCGAATATGAATTTGAGTATTTTCAATAATCGATTATGCAATAAATATGGAATCAGAAAAAAGGTTGGACTAAATTTGGTGCAATCAATTATTGTTAAATGCCTCAACAATCATGATTGCTGAAAATGTTTATTTGCTAACCTTAAAATTCTGTCGAAATATCGTGATGTATGAAGGTGCAAAGTTGCCAAAGAAAGTCAAACAAAGGGTCCAGTTTTATGTACAGTATGACGAATAAAAAATACAAACAATTTTAGCAGTCTGTTTTGTGTTGTTTTTTGGCGTTTTTTGAGGATTTTTTGTGAGTATAAGAGCTCTAACCTTCATCTGTCAATCGAGGTACACTGATAAATCATTTTACACATTTTACAAAAAAAAAATCACGAAAATGTTCGGCAAATATATGGAGCTATCAAGCCAGTTTTTGATTTTTACACACCATGCAGATTCAAAATTAACACGTGTTTTGTTCTGAATAAGAAAAAAATCTGTGAAATCAATTTTGTTGTTTTTCTCAATGAATTTGGTGCCAGCTATGTACAAACAAACTACGTCGAATCGTCGTAATAAGTCGATTGTAAGATGCCGTCATTATTTGAATTTATATGATGTTTCTTTTTCTAGATTTCGGATTCGGCCCTGGAGAAATTGTTTGGGAGAAACTGAAAACGTGTTTTCGTGAAAAAAAAAATTGGTTTAAATCCTCATTTTGATAAATAAAAGCACACTAAAAAAAAACTCCCTCGCATTCGGTTTCAACCGTACATGAAAACAGCGTTCCTGTTGCATATTTCTTGATTTAACACATTCTCTTCTCTAAGCGCTTTGTTATTATTCCACACATTTTCCCATTTTAAACACTTTTTGCATAATGTGTAAAACGCACACATTTCGGTTCCTTAAAGGGTATTTTACATTAATGTTTAGCAGTACCTTCACACATTTATTGTGTTGGTCTACTTATCTCAACACACTATTGTGTGAAATGATTTGTCAGTTTAAACGGCATGCTACTGTATGCTTTACTCATAATTTCCATAAGAATGACAGCTCATCGAAGTGAAAGCTATTGCTTTCTCGGTTTAACAAATGAGAAATTTTACATACTCAGTCCTGATTTTGAAGAAAATCAAATCACTTTTTTGCCTTATAAGAAACGAAGTTACGGTCTTCGACAAAGTTGTTCAGCGGGAAATTTCCTTTCAGAATTTAATAAATTGGCACAAAAGCTATCAGCTGACCTGGTTCCACAGAAGAAACAAAAATGTTGTTGATTTGTCAGTACAAAATATTCAATTTTCCCATACAAACCTAAAAGCTCAAATTTACTCATGTAAACGTTACTTTAAAATTTTGCAAAAAATCATGGATGAGTTTTGGACCAAGGCGAAACTTTTTAGACCCCAGTGTTTGAAAAATTCAAAAATGACCCCAAATCGACTCAGTGTATGTTCCAATTCTAAATGAAGCAAGCTTTAACTGAACGAATTGAAACACTGCGGCTTGAGCTTGCGAAGCGATTTTTGTCTAAGGTGAAGAAGCAGCAGCGGATCGTCGTGTTCTCAAACGAGAAACTTTTTCGACTGATCCGGTGCCCAATTCACGTATGGATTGGTATATTTCACCCATGAAGGCTTAAGATGTTCCAGAGAATGTGAAATTCATATTTACAACAAAGCATCCTACCAGAAGTATTTGCAGAGCGGTTGCATCTGGATCGAAGATGCCTTATGTTTCCATAAAAGTTGAAGTAAAAGTTAATAGGTACTGAAGTCTACATGGACGTTTTGAAAAATCAGATGCTTCCGCGGATTTGGACATACATACTTTATTGAACCCGAGAATGATGTTTTACAACAAGACAGAGCCCATACCTCAAAACGGACTCTGGCTGGTGGAGAATATGAAGTTTTGGCCAAAGAAACTTTAGCCTCCGAGTACCGACTATTTGGTATGGGCGTATGATCAAGCGAAGGCCTGTGGATCCCGTCACCCATGCCCATGTGTAGATTCTCTGAAGGCCTCCATCTCTGAGGCTTAAATTGAGAAGGTATGCTCCCGAATCAGATTTCACCTAGAGAGAGTAGTTGTTGAACAAAAGTAGTTACATCGAGTAGATGTTTCTTAACACGTTCGTTGCTAGCTCATTTCGATATTAGGAAAGAATGACATCATAATGTTAAATTCCCAAAAAAAAAACTCATCTTGGTAGTTTTACTAGAAGGGCCCCAAGAAATTTTCGGAGCGAGAAAGTAAAGAGGGAGAACTACAAGACAAACAAACTACCCGTTACCCTAATAGGGGTCCCATAGCCACGAACGTGTTTATATGTTAATCTACATGCCTGAATGAATAAAAAGGTTTTTGAGTCATGATTACATAAAGAAAAGTGTTTTTGAACCTTGATGACCGATTTTTGCACTTTTTTTATGTATCATATAGATATACTATGGTCTTATCAATCAAAACTGATCTAACAGCTTTAATTTTATTTCAATTCTCAGCTTTTGTTTGCATTTTCAAAATAAAGAAAAAAAAATCAATGCACCAACACAAATCTTTAACTACACAAATGAGAAATCATTGAGCTTAAAGAATGCCGCTTGAAAGTTTTTCTTATATTAGAGCTTATTCTGCGAGTCACGTGACGTGGCTTACAAAATTTCACCTCGTATAACTTCTCCAGGCTAGAAATGTTTAGTCGGATAAGCAGCTATTGAACTTCGCATCGGTAATCATAGTATTATAATTTTTTTACCAAATATTTGGTGGGAAAATCAGTCTGAAGATGTAGCGTTTCAAACGAAAACTCAATTATTTGCATACATGGTTGATGCACTCAAAACAATCGAATTCCAGCTTATATTGAATCATTTTAACGTTAACAAAAATTGAAATTTTAGTGCCGATGATTCACAGATTCCCCATCCCTTAGGCAACAAACCAAGCGGCCCTATAGCATTTATCAACAGTATTCCATCACGTGCGAAAGGATTTCCTAAATGAATGTAAATCTAATGTCAACTCAGCTCGCTCCAAAAGGCTTGGGGCCGAGGCAGAGTCCTATGCGATTCTAAAAATAGCACTATACGGATCCAGTTCTTATTCAACGAACGTCCTTCCGAGGCCTCCCTTTACCCCTGCCTGGACATCAGCTATCCGAATCCACCTGAACGATGAAACGGAAGGGAGCTGCAATTTTAGTTGATATGATGTGAATGATGACGACAGCCAGAGAAGGACTGTAGAGTTGTTGTTGATGATGACGACGACGACAACGATGATGATGGTGATGATAAGTACACAAAGCCCTATCTGGAGGGAGTCGGCTAAATTGTACCCTCTGGGAGCAAAAATGGAGCCATACCTAAAGGTGTTCCTCCAACAGAGGACTTCCCTAGTCCTACATATGCTTGGAGCAAATGGCTCATTTGAATACTGAAAGACAGCCAGCTACCGATGTATGTAGCTGGCGAGGACGAGCCCACTTATTTCGATGCAATTGCTTTCAACTTTTTGATGAGTTATGAAGCGAGGGGTTCAAAGGATAATGGATACATGACATTATCTTTTCGTAGAATTTTTTAAAACTTTGGAACAATTATGCTGGAGAATCCGAAAAGGAGGCCTTATTCATCAAGTCAGGCTCAGGAGCCAACAATTATCTGCATAATCCATCAAATTTGAAAGGTTGGAAATGAATGCGGAATCTGTGCTATGCAAAATGTATATCGGATAATTTTTAAGTTTTGATTAAAACTATTAATAAGCAAAGCAGCGAGAGTACGAAAAACAAGGATACATCATAGAATATCATAAAACAAGGATACATCATTAGAATATCAGGGTTAATGTCTAAAATCAGCTCAATAATGTGTTTGCCTAAATTATATTGGTCCTGTAAAAGCGTCAAACATTAGGTAATGTTGTTTAAAAAACCGTTCGATTTTGATACAAAATTGAGTGGGATCTATAATTCAGTTATAAATTTCGTACAGATACCTCTTTTGATTATCTGATTAAAATTAGTGAAAGTGTGGAACCCAGTAAACATGAAATCGTATATAAAATTATAACTTAAGTAGTTTGCAATGGTGTTGCAAATAACAATTCCAACTGCATAATGAAAAGATCGTTTAAAATGTCATCTGAAGTCAGTTTAAATCGGATATGATAGAAAGTCCGCTATGTGTGTAAATTTTGAAATTATTTTGCTTACGTACGGGCTTCGAGTGAGAAAATTATCGTCATGTTCTCTCTGGAACCAGTTGTACATCCAGATGACTAAAAATCAGATGGTAATTGAGTCATATTGACCAATGAGAACACTCGAAAATATTGTCACTGGCAACGATTTTAAGGCTATGAGAGCATAATCTTTCACTCTCTTGCATACTTCCGATCGGGACGAATGAGGTGTCGGATAACGGTGTAGTTTTCGTCGGTTTAGAAAGCAATGAAAATTATGCAGGTATGTATATTGCTTCCACTTTAGTAGTCAAATGCTGTTTTTCCAACTTTCATACGATCAATCTATAATATATACGGAACGTATATCAAAACACCAGAAGAATATACACCTACAAAAATGTTTTTTTTGGAAACTTTCAAAGCTTATCGCCTTCTATGCCTTCTAGAAACTCCAAACAAGCCGTAAAATATCTTTGAAGTACAAGCTAAATCATGTTTGGAAAAGTAAACGGCATTTAACCTACTTAAATAGATAAAAACAATTCACTTAAATACAGTTTCAGATTGAATTGGATACTTTGTTATTCCAAATAAACTCGTTTTCGGTCACGCTATTTGGGTGATAACAGACACTTTAAAAATTCACCTCAATAGGGAACAAGCTTCACAGGCTACAGCCTTCCCTGGCATAAAGTCCATTGTGGAAAAAATGCAACCTGTTTTGGATCGAATTATCTGTCTTGTTTTTTTTTTCAACTCATTTTAAGTTGAAAAATAAAACAAAAAATCATACCGTAAACGAAATGCAGCTATATTGGCTCCGTCTCCATGCGAAAGGAAAAACAGTCCACCGGAAAGCAACAGGAGAGTGATAGAGGCGTCCAAAAATAAGGATACGAAATCACGTTTCGTCACGCCGTGTCACTCACAAATTCACAGATGGCTGTATCTAGTCACGATATACACCTCTGATTACACTCCGTCCGAACTATTGCTGTCGTTGCCGTTTGTTGTTGGTGTGCCAAATTGCACGCGAGTGCGATTTTTTAGATTGGTTTTTGCAATTCGATTGTTGTTGTTGTGAAGTGGGTGGTGAAATATGGTAATCGATTTATGACCTGTCGGCAGTCATTCTAATACGATTGGTTTATAATTGGATTTCAATTTGGTTTCAAAGTGGCTATTGGTTTTATGGTTCCAATCAAATTTGAGGCCTATAAATGTTTGATGAATTGCTCTTTTCAAGTGCATTATTCAGGGAAACTTACAAATCAAATACTAACTCTTAAGTTTAGTCGGATTTTTTTTCCCAAAAATCCCAAACTTAAATTTCAAAATAAACAGAATTAAAAAGCTATTAACTAACCTGTCCAGGTGAATAAATGATGCAACAAATCGTTGGGGGTTAAGCACAATTTACTCGATTTCTGGATCCTGAAATAGCTCGCTGCCTGAGGGCCTTGAATGTCACTTTCTTTTTTTTACACCGCACTTCCCTACGTCGTCGACCCAGCTGGCAGCACAGTACAGGGGTGAAAAATGGTCGACCGGAAAGTAAGTCATTTTATGTCCTTCTGTGATTGAATGTTCTTTTGCTGCACGTTGGTAGGATCTACTGGTGTAGTGCAAGCAAATGAATACAGGAAAAAAATAGCAACAGAATTTTTAGAGTTCAATTCGTCCTTTGGACGACTGTATCAGTTTTATTTACAGCTGTTATTATTTACATTACTTTAATAAATGTCTTTCCATCAATTATAGGATTTTTGGACAAAGCTCTCAGATTTTAAGGGGACTCATATATTTGGGCACAACTTAGACGTTGTTTGCGGCATAACATTTCAGGACGTTCCGAAAATGATAGGTCCAAACTATTGTAAAGTAAGGTCTCTAGATAGCCGGGTTTTATCCGGGTTTGCCTGAATATTTAATACAAAATTTGACAAATGTCCGGTCCGGCCCGGTTGCTCGAATTTCATTTAAAAAGCCCGGATTTTGGCCGGATTTATTCACTTTATTTGCCAAAACAACACAAATTGTGTTGTAATCTTATTTTCGTTTTAGCAAGTTTTATAAACATAATCATGAAAGGTTTTAAAAAAGCCTTAACAATAATTTGAAAACTACTGATGAGTTGTAATGATAAAAAAAATTTATTTTTTTCTTGATTTGTGTTGAGTAATTCCTAGGTTTTTGCCGGATATTGCCCGGATTTATGGTCGACAATTTTGAAACAAATGCCCGGATTTTGCCAGGTTTTCAGATAAAATAGCTCGGATTCGTCGGGCCCGGGTAAATGCTAAAAGAATTCTGGTAACCATATTGTTAAGGGATATGTTTTCCTAAGCATTCCAATAAATAAATTCATTTGATTCTAATCTTCAGCATCGCGAGCCACGTAATTACCGAGCTTTCTCTTTATTGGAATGCTGGAGACATATGCCCCAGGCAGGATTGCTTTTGTCTATATTCCACTGTTGCTTCTGCTTGTATGGGTTCTATATATTTGATGCAATTTCTGTTAGACCTTCGTAAAGTAATTCGAAATGCTTATGCTTTGATGCCATTGAAATGCGATGGAAGTAAATCTTAAATTACGTTAAATTTTTACGTTATTTAGAATACGGTTGCCAGATTGCCAGCTATTATCCGGGTTTGTCCGGATATTTAATAGCCCGGTTGCCCGGATTACATTGAAAAATGCTCGGATTTATTCACTTTATTTAGCCAATCGAACAAAAAATGTTATGTGCAAGTTTTATACAAATAATCATGAGAGGTTTTTTGGAAGCCCAAAAACGAATAAAAATCTGTAAATAAGTTTTGATGAAAACATTTTTTTCCATTTTTTTTCTTGGTTTATTTTGAGTACTTTCTGGGTTTTGACGAAATTTGACCGGATATTGCCCAGATTTTTGGTCGTCAATTTTGAAATAAAATGCCCGGATTTTGCCACTTTTTTTATATAAAATTGCACGGATTTGTCCGGCCCGGATACGTGCTGGAAAAATTCTGACAACCTTAATCTTGAAGCATATTTCAAAATTGTCTATCCAAAGAACTTCGAACACTTATAATATAAGGTTAACCATATACCTAATGGCAGGCACGCTCTTAGAGCTCGCTCTTGAGGAAAGAGGAGGGGGTTGATTTTACAAATTTTCAAAAATCATCAAATCAATAGAACTTTAATATCCAGTGAGAAAAACGTTCATTTAGGAATAGTGAGAGAGGGGTAAAATAATAAAAGAAGAATTTTATTTTTTTTTCAACCCATTTTCTATGTAAACTTTTTTCGATAATCTTTGATACAACTTCAATCCACGAATCTATAATTATCCGTGCAATTTTTTTGATAAAATAATAATTTAAGAATTTTGTACACCACGGAGTCAATAAAAATATCAACTTATGAGCTCGTTGAAAAATCTCTCGTTATAAATGTGATTAATGAAATGGAAAAAAGCACACTTGTTTAATAGTAGAAATTTTAAGACTTTTTTTAATTTATTTATCTTTTAGAAATGCTTCACATTTGCGCAAGGTTACCACAGAGAAAATTCGATGATTTGATTAAGCGCTTGAAAAAGCAAATATTTGAAATAAGTTTTGGACCTTATAAGGCTGGAACATTTGTCATCATCCCCCACCTCCCCCATAAGGCCGTGCGAACGAGGGTGGGGGGGGGGGTGAGGGGTTTAACCCCCCCCCCTTCATGGAGATTTTTAACAGTTTCGGGGGTTTAACCCCCCCCCCCCCCTCATGGAGATTTTTTCCAAGTAAAATTTTCAGTTAAAAAAAATCTAGTTTACCTCAATAATAGGAAATTTTCTTAATCCCAAAAGGGTGTACGAAAATAAGTATTCATAAACATGTCAGAAAAATTAGCCCGCCTCCGACGGAATTTCGTCCTAAATCACTCTAGGCCTAAGTCATTCTATTTGAAGACACTGTATGACGTTTCCACATTGATACCAATTTATAATTGTAAATTTCGATTTGCAATTCAATAAACCATTTGTATTGAAACTCTTATCTTGACACCTCATCTTTAAAAGTGTAACCAAACAAGCTCAGAATTTGAAGCCAACGATAACTAAACATTTCAAATTTTAATTACAAATTTTCTACTAATATAGAATATTCTGCAAAAAACGAATTCCAACTTCATTTTTTTGAGTTTCTTGTTCTTCTCAATGTTCAACTCCACATTCAAAAGGGTTTTGATAAATTACACAAAGCCTCGTAAGTTTCATTTACCAAGATGCGAAGAAATTTTCATTAAATTTGGTGCCCTGAATCCAAATATGCAATAATTTTTTTGAAATAACTTTAAAAAATAGGTAAAAATCATTTTAGAAAATTTAACACTTTTTTTAATTCACTTTAAAACAATACAAAAAAATTAAAATAAAAGTTTTTAATAAATTATCAACTTTTCCTAAGACCGCAAGAAATTATGACTTCTGCGACCAAAAAATATGTTTCATATTTGTTAACTTTTCCCTATTCTGTAAATTAAAAAAAATTTAAAGGGTTTTAAAGAAGCTCCAACTCAAGTTGAATTTTCGATATATTTAATAGCAGAAATCGAATAATTTTGCAGGGTTTGACAAATAGATGACAAATGAAATAAAACGTTTTTAAACTTTTTTCAGCTATGTCAGAAATACTTGTTATGATATCTTTCCAATTTTTTAAAACTGTCGAATTTAACGTTTTTAGATCATTCATCATCAACATGATCAAAATATTAATTTTTAATTTAACTTCTTCATCAGTTATTCATGATTAATTCCACTCAACATTGATTCATTTTTAAAATTATAAACTCAATCAAACCAAAACAAGAGGCAATACTATTGCCGCAATAGACATAATCTGTGTAAAAATTCGAGTTCAGGACGCCAAAATTTACCAAATTAACATAGGCACAAAAATGCTGTTTTCTTGAATCATCAATTAAATCACATAAATAAGTTTTTGAAATAATAAGAAGTACTTATGGAATTTTTTGTTTCTAAACTGTTAAAATTTTGTGTTGTGTCTTCAAAGACATACGCCGTATTAGCCGATTTAGGCTGAATAAATGACGAGAACAACTAAATATTAACATTTAACACCCAGTACCGAGATGGGAATCGAATCCATGTCGTCAGTGTTTTGTTTGATTTTTTTAATAAACTCTCCGAATTTAATACAGAAGTTTTTGAAATATTTTAATAAATTGACCACATATTATAGACAAACTATTTTAATGTTTGAAAATTGGTTTAATAAGTTTGTCTTTGTTTTTTAATTCCGAATTTTCGTTTAATGAAAAAATGATCTTCTCAGAATTTAAATTAGTAAAACCCAGTCTCTACCTGTTGTCCTTGTCAAAGCCCAATATTTCGATTGACGGCGAAAAAATATTCAGAGTTTTGAATTTTTTACTGTATAATATGAACTTGACAGTTTATCAACTTTTCTCTAATTTTTATAATTTTGAAATCTGGTGTTATTTTATTAAATTATATTTCTGAGCACTGATCTTTGTGTCCGTAGCTTTAAATTCCACCAAATTACCAGCTCAAAAAAGGAACATAATTTCTAGTTTTTCTTATAGCTAACTGGATTTATCGTGCATTTTTGATATTGTTATTATTTCTGGCTAAATTTGAATTTCGAACCCCCTCCCCATGAACGTCTCCTTCGCACGGCCATGCCCCCCCCCCCCACTTTGAAATTTCCAAAAATTTCGAAAGGAGAAATAAATAAATATTTTAACTGTTTTATGAAAATTTCGAAAAAAATCAAATATCCTAAAGATTACAATACCAAAAAACAAATTAGGGAAGATGGGAGTTATTTAACCTTTTGTATTCTTGATTTTATTTAATTTTTCGATGAAAAATGACTTGATTTATAGGTTTTGTGCAATGATATAATTTCAAGCAATTTTGTTTCATACAAGCTTCCATGCCACTTATTCCAATTTATTTGTTTTTCGCATTATTGTGCATTTTCCCATAGTGAATCGGAAATAGGATCGTGTTATTTTTATCAATTTTGCGCTCCATTTCTAATTGTGAATTGCCGTTGAAGAATTTTATTTCTAAATCTATATTTAATTCTGAAATAAAATAATGAAATATGATTCTGGAGCTTTTTCTATTCTAGTTCGATTGATTAGCTCTTGAATTTAAAGCTCTCATTCTAGATTTATAACTTATTTTAAAATTGAATAGAACTTAATGAAATTTCAACCTTTCGTTTCGAATAGTAACTAATTTGTAAAAAATAATTTGTGGATATTTTTGTAATTTGCTTTCATTACTTAAAGGGCACATTATTTCCAATTTTTCAAAACGATTTTATAAAAACAACAAATGATTAAAAATTAACTTGCTATCCTTCATTCAATCAAGGATTTTAATCTTGTAGAGTTAATTTTGTTTCCGAGATACATCCCTAAAAAAACAAATTCTACAATTCTTCAATTCTACGAAATTTGAATAGATAAGGTTACAACTTTTTCGGCAATTATTTAAGAAAGCCTTTAAGTGGTTGATATTAAATATTTAAAGTTATTCGACTTATCGTTTTAAAAATATCAATTTTGTTTAAATCTTGTTGAAAATTCCGTCAAAAATTCCCGCTTTCGACAGATTTGGGGAAAATTAACTAGTAAATAAAACTTTAATCACTTTTACTCCGAATAAAATTAATTGTAGTTTTCAGAAAAGTAAATTCTTGAATAACAAACTTCATTTTCAAAACATTTTTGATGTTCTACAGTTTTGCCAAAAAAGTGCACAAATTCGTACAATAAATTTATACATACTAATTTTCAAAATATATCAAAGAATCAAGAATATTTGGAGTCAACGCCAAAAAAATATTCAAATTAGCTCTTAGTAGCCTAGTAATTAGAAGAGCATAAAATGAAGCATTAATTTCTGATAGTACAAGGCAGAAAAATCACATTTTTCGACGTGCATAAAATTTAAGATCTGATTTAAACTGATTTGGGAATGCTAAGTTCAAATATACATTTAAGTTCATTATTTCAGCTCCTGTTCAACTCAAGGCTAATATTGGAAAAATGTTTAAAAAAATCATTTAGCGAATTCTTTTTTTTTTTTTAAATAGTATACCTTATATAACCAAAAATTAACATTAGTTTTCTTATTGATTTTTTTATAAATCTAAAAAAAATTAGAAATATGATGAAATTTTAAAGAAATTTCATACCGAAATGATGTTTGCAGTCTTCAATGAAGGTGTTAAGTAAATTAAAATTTTTAATATAAAAAGCTTCAAAACGTTCTTTTGTAATGTCAGAAATAGTTAGGTATATTTTTAATTAAATATTAAAAAATTGAAGGATTACATTGACGCCTTAAGGAGGAATTTACACAAATTATCATAAACCGCATCTAATAGTTTTTTTTGTTAAATGATTAAAAAGATAAGTTAAGATTCCGTAATGATGACAACTGTTTGACATGAGCGTGGCATTCACTATAACTAAAAGAAGCTTAAAAAACCAATAAAAACGAGAAAATAGTACATTTTACCAAAAATCATCATTTTCATAGTCTCAGAAAACTTCGTTTTATATAGTTTTTTGTTCTGAATAAAAATAATAAATATGTTGCCTTATATGTAACAAAGATGTTGGAACGCTTTTTTGAAATGTTTTGAAATAAAACGATATTGGTTAAAAATGATAAAATAAAAAATTGCCTCAAAATAATTTGTTTAAAATGAAATAATTCCCATCAATATGTTTTTTTTGTAGAACAAAATTTGTTGATAATCACAAGCTAAAACATCTGTGAATTTTTAAGCGAAAAATTGGGTTCTAAAAGGTTAGTTTTCTAAAGCATTGTATCTTTGAGACTAGAAAATCTAGACAAAATATAGATCCTTCAAAAAATAAAAGATGATAAAAAGATTCAAAATCAGTTTTGAGTTCCTATGTACTAAAAGCTGACAAAATATCAAAAGCTACATCTAAGAAAAACATGAAAAAATTAGAAAAGGACCAATTTTTCGTAAAAATGAACACTTTGGTACCGAAAAAAAGGGTACATTACAGATGGCGCACGTGACAGTTAATAATTAAAGTCGATGAACCATTTGAAAGAACGTCACAAAAATTTGCACATGTAAACATAATATTACTAAGCAGCTTCGCTGAAAATTTAATCAATTCCTTCCATGCATACAAAAGTTATTCACAAAATAAAAAAATTGTATTTCTTTCGAATATACTCCTTACCATAAAAAAATCATTAATGCAATTCAGTGTTAAAAAGTGAATATTTCAACACTTTAAACAGTATCGATAAGTGCTACTTTTCAGCACTGAATTCAGTGTCGAAATAGTTATTTATGCAACAAGTTGCAAAAATTGGATTTTTCAGCACCTACGGCTTGTGTTGAAAAATCAAATTGGATAACAACGTTGAGAACCGAAGAGATCAAGTTTTTCAACGAGTTCATACTCATTTTTATGCAAAATCGAACGATTCCCATGAAAATTCATTAATTAATCAACAAAAAGCGCATCTCAACAAATAACAACATGTGGAAACCCAGGCCAACAACAGAAAATTTATGATCAGGTAGGTCGTGGAATGTACTTTTCGACACTGGATTCAGTGCTGAAAAGTAGCACTTTTAATGCTATTTTCAGTTTCAAATGTTCACTTTTCAACACTGGATTTCCTGAATGCTTTTCGATGCCGTATTTTATTGAATTGCTTTTTTTGAATTTTGGTTCTGTGTTGTAGAATTTCATGGATTTTACCACTGTTCTTAATTCTCCATTTTTCTCTCAGCTCGATTTCTGGCTCTCGGAAAAGTTCTCCCAATTTCCTTTATCACCGAACAAAACAAGAGCTATCGTGCTATCAGTCAGTCAGTAAAGTATGGCGGAAAAGCCAAAAAGATACGATACCAAGAGAGAGAGAGTCAGTCAGAGAACGAGAGCCAAAAGGCGGAATCCATTGCTAGCGAGGCTATATGGAGGAAAATGTGAATAGCTAAAGCTTTTCCTCGGAAACACCACTCGCTCTGGATGGAGCGAGGAAACGAAAAATTCGTCATTCCATTTTTGCAGTTGCATTCAACAAGGTGTGCACGGGTCCCGTCGTTTTGTGCAGCCTTTTTTTCGGTGGGTGCCCAAAGTTTTTAAGTTGTTTGCCGTCGTCGTTGGTTTTTCGGGAAAACAGTTTGTTGAATTGCTGCTCCAGCAGGTGGAAAAATAATCGGTGCTAAGTGTAAGCCGCCAGCCACCATTCGAAGCAGGGGGTGTTTTGCTTTTCGTCTTGGGCTTTTCTTTTTTGCTGAGCCTTCCCCCATCCTCTTGGTCGAGAGTGTTTGCTACCCTTGTAGTTGGGCTGTTATTATTATTATCATCGTCGTCGCTCAGAAGGTGGTTTCGTTAGTTTATCATCGTCATCCTTGCGGAAAAAGGGAGGGCTATTTTTATCACAGGATATCGGATTCCACCCCGCGCTTACTTCCACATTACAGGGCACAGCTAGTTTCCTCTTGAAAATGTTAGGCGGAAGAGGAGGAGTTTTTAGCAGAGGATGAAATCGTGGCTCGCTTGAGCAGTTGAAACAGTGCCGCCCGTTTTACGCTGCTTTTCGGGGAAAGGGGGGATGAAAGTGAGGAAAATATTTGGAAAATGAAGACATAACTCGGAAAACGCCTAGAGGCAAACAGTGTTCGTGTTAAAAACGAGTATAAATGTCAAAATGTTTTTTTTCTTCTCTTGGTTTAAAGCTCCCCGTGCCAGTCAGCGAATGCGAATCAGTGTGAATCCTTGAAACAAAGAAACATTTCCTTGTCTATCTTGGCTCCTTTAGGAAGTGCTTTGAAGTGGCGATTAATTGCAAACCCGGAATGAAGTATCGTGATACCAAATGTAACTACTGAATTCAGTGCTGGGGCCGTCTAGTGGCATCTTGCAAATTTTCGTCGGATTGCTCCGCTGCTCATAAATGAATCAATTGCAATAATCGCTGCCAGTGGGCAACTGTTTCGTATGATGTTCTCATGAATTGGAAAGTACGCTCAACCATCAGAGTGAGTAACAATCGATTTTCCCTTCATTCAACATCTTTCGCCAGCAACCTGCTGCTCCTGGGGGACGTTGCAGATTTCACAAACATCCCTTCCAAGGCAGCGAAGGATTAACTTGAGAAGTACACGAAGCGATGTATCTCATCCGGAATGAAGTGAATTGTGCAGGGCAAAATGTGTGATTTTCAAGATATATCGCCATACAACGATAGCAGTTGGGTCATTAAGCGCAATCCTTTCTTCATCACAAGCAAGTGCAACATTCATTCAAGATGTCCAAGGAAAATCTCGCTCATCAGCAACGTTCCCACCATCAATTGCAACAACTTCTACAGCAACAGCACCACCAACAGAAGCAAACGCGATACCAGCAGCATCAGCAACAGCAGCTGCAGAAACTTTTACAGCAGCACAACAGCCATCATCACCATCACAACCATCAGGCCGCCGCTAACAGTCACCCGCAGCAGCACCGGAAGCGGAAGCCGACCATGTCACTGCTGTCGCTCAAGTTCAACCGGCGGCGATTCTACATCTGCCTGAAGGTGGTGCTACTGTTCGTGGTCTTCGGGCTGTACTTTGTGCTGTTGCTGCGGGAATCGATCACCATGGTTAGTTCGGCCAATCGGAACAAACTTGGCCCCGGCGGAAAAGCGGATGCGGTGAGTGAATTAGGATTAAGTGTCATTTTGATATTTCTCCTCCGGGGAATGTAATGAGCGGCTTGGACGATGCTGATCTGGATAGAAAATCAGTGTAAAATATACTCTGACACATCTTGATTTACTGGCACAATCAACTAAAACATGATGTGACATCGTGACGAAAATTGGATTTAAATTTTACTTAAATTTAAGTTCTGGTTATCAGCTATAGGTAGTTAGTTTCATCCAAACTGGATCAAGCTTTAAGTGCTTGTCGCCTTGGACAAAAATATTTTTGAAAAATAAAACAGAACTTGAAAATCCTATGACGAGTTTAGTCTAAACTGGACTAATGGTTTCCAAATAGCGATCAACACCACGCTACACTCAAAGCCTCAAACTAAAGCCTCCGACGATCATCGCCTAAACAGTACTTAGAGTCCTTAACTGAACTAAAAGTCCTTAACTGGCGATCATCGCCTAAACAGGACTAGGAGTCCGCAATTGGCAAAGGAAGCCAAACGTTACGAGGATAAACAGAGATAATATTGAAACCTTATAATTTATCCATTCCTCACAGGAACATCTTGGCGCCAAATTCATCGCATTTTGCAATTTGATTGTTTTTAGCATATTTCCTCCTTGAAATAGTTTTGAAAGCAAAGCTCGCCACCATCCTGGCGATTTAGAGAGATGAATCATCCTAAAGAATGAAAATCCTGAATGAAATCCTAGCGATTTGTGGAGAAAAAAAATCATGAGCAACAGTCTGCAGGTTGACTGTAAGTCACGCAATCTTTGTGCAATTATTTATGCAGATTTTAAGATGTGAAAAAAAAATGATGTAATTCATACCTTAAATGATTCAGCGAATTGAAACGTTTAAAAACCGAAACTGTTTTTGTTTTCAAAAATGCATTGCGAGTTATTTGGATCTATAGCAGGTCTTCAAAGTTTTTTTTTTATTTGGTGATGCTTTTGGGTAATCTAAAAACATTCCAACTATTAAACACCTTGTGGTCCAAAAAGTCACCGAAAAATTTCAACATTTTTCAATTTCACTTTTTCAGCGACTGTTAGCTTTGTTGAGCTATAGAAAAAGCCATGATCCGAGCCGATGGTTTTTAATTTCTAATATTTGCTAACATAATTTTTTAATTTGAAGAAAATTTATTCTGACCTCATGCAAAATCTATCATCGTCAAGGGAAGAATGGGTAGAATGAGCTCTTTTTTTTTAAAAGAAATATGAATTTTCTACACACTTTGATGGATTAATACTTCTAAGGTAAATATTTCCTTTTCAATGAAAGTTTTCTCTTCTTTAACACATTAAGGACAGCAAAGCTGAGCCGTGAAACTACAAATTTCGGCATTGTAAATCTCAGAAACCACTGGACCAAATTCAAGAAATTTAGATTCTTTGGGTTAGCAAAGGTATTGTGTTCATATTTGTAGAAACAAGTTTTATTATAAAATTTCTAACATTTGAGTTATGCTTCAAAATTTCGTTGATCATCAATGCACGACAATGTTTTAGTTGGCAGGATAAGCACAAACTTTGACTGTGGCTGTCTGTACTCGCCTAGTGAAGCTGATTCAGTGTCTGGTGAAGAAGATGAAAACATAAGCTAACATTTGAAAAGCTTTAACTTAGAATAGAACTGATACAGATTCTTAAAGCTTATATAAAAGAGATCCTTCTGAACTGGAGAAACAAATTTTTGAAAGTATGTTCCTGATATTGCATGAGATTTTTCGATCCCGGTTCCCGCAGATTTCAAAAACTATTTTTTTTATTGTTACGGTCCCTGAAAAAGAGACGCCCATATTGGAAAAACACACATTTGGAAGACTGGTTTGAAATTGTACCGGTTTGAGTAAACAAGCGGGACTATTGCTTAGAAACAATTCCAATTTGCGATTCTTCCGGCTCCGGAAATGAAGAAAAATTGGCAGATAAAGCTAAGATGAAGGCTGTGGCTAAGGTTGTTTTAGAGATTCCGGTTCCGGTGAAAAAAAAATTGAAAAGTACAGACTTAAAAGGACATTTGCTTATATTGTTTCAAGTTTTTTCCGCACCAGAAATAAAGACGTAGTGGCTTATAAAGCACAGATTGAAAAACTATGACTTAATTTTTTTAGATGGTTTCTTCTTCGAAGAAAAGTGTGACAAGCTAAAATTTAAAAACCTGTTGCTAAGATTATTATAAATTGGTTTAGTAAACCAAAAAACAAAAAATGAAAGATTAGTGTTAAGACTGTTTTGAAGTTGTTCAGCCTCCGGTGAAATGGACAAGTACTAAGATCAATTTTTAAATTTGTCATTCAATAAGATAAAACCAATATTTGGCAACACTGAACTAAACTTATCAGACAGGCTTAATAAAAAGAATTTCTGAGATCCGGAATGATGGGAATGATCGTCAGTTCAGTTCACGATATTACGGACCAAGGGCAAAACGAGCACCTCTAGGTAGGAAGAAATCATCTCGAATAGTTATATTTCTATCAAAAGCTATCCTAACAACAATATAATTTCAAGTTTTTATCAAAATTCACTTTAAATCTCAGCAATCTGTTCAAAGTGTTTTCTCGAAAGGCTCCATAATTTTGCCTTATCTCAAGCTGTCGTTTCAACACGTTCAGTCTGCCTTCTCAACTCGCCTATGACTTTTTAAGATGTGCTCTCATTTCATTTCAGTTTAAATTCTTAGCTGTCTCCCCAACTTTTATCAATACTTTTTTTTAAATGTCTTCAATTCCCTTTAGTTTCCATCCCTTAATAGATGTCCTCTTAATTAATTTCACTATTTTTTTTTTCAAATTGTCCTTAATTTTTTTTTTGTATTTCTTCCAAACTGTCCTATCAACCCGCTTATTGGTGTTTCTTTTTTATTTTTTTCCTAGCTGTCCTCTCGACCCGCTTGATCACCAAGCTGTCCTCTCAACTCGATTTTTTTTTTCAAGCTGTCCTCTCAACTCGCTTATTAATTTTTTTTCATTTATCTGAAGCTGTCTTCTCAAACTGACTTGATCACCAAACTGTCCTCTCAACTCGATTATAGGAGGTGTTTTTTCAAATTTATTTCAAGCTGTCCTCTCATTCCGCTTGATCACCGAGCTTTCCTCTCAACTCGCTTATTGGTGTTATTTTTAAATTTATTCAAAGCTGTCCTCCCAACCCGCTTGATCACTAAACTGTCCTCTCAACTCGCTTGGTTTTTTGTTTCAAGCTGTCTTCTCAACCCGCTTGATCACAAAACTGTCCTCTTAACTCGCTTATAGGATTTTTTTAAGTTTATTTCAAGCTCTCCTCTCAACCCACTTGATCACCAGCTGTTCTTTCAATTCACTTGTTTTTTTTATATATTTCAAGCTGTTCTCTCAACCCGTTTGATCACCGAGCTCTCGTCTCAACTCGCTAATTGGTGTTATTTTTTGATTTATTCAAAGCTGTCCTCCCAACCCGATTGATCACCAAACTTTCCTCTCAACTCGCTTGTTTTTTTTTCAAGCTGTCCTCCCAACCCGCTTGATCACTAAACTGTCCTCTCAACTCGCTTGGTTTTTTGTTTCAAGCTGTCTTCTCAACCCGCTTGATCACCAAGCTGTCCTCTCAACTCGTTTATTGGTATTTTATTTATTTATCTTAAGCTGTCTTCTCAACCCACTTGATCACCAAGCTGTCCTCTCAACTCGCTTATAGGTGTTTTTTTTTAATTTATTTCAAACTCTCCTCTCAACCCACTTGATCACCGAGCAGTCCTCTAAACTCGCTTATTGGTGTTATTTTTAAATTAATTCATAGCTGTCCTCCCAACACGCTTGATCTTTCATTATCAATACGTTTAAGCTGTCCTCGCAACTCGTCTTTCTATTTCAAGCTGTCCTCTCAACTCGCTTGAATTTTTTTAATCAATAAGTGCAGGCTGCCTCTCAACTCGCCCTCCAATACCAAGCTGCCCTCTCAACCCGCTTGAAATTGTGAACATAACCAAGCTGTCCTGACGACTCGCTCAATAATTCATTTTGATTCTTATTTCGGCATTATTTCATAAAACAGTTTTTGCCTGTTAGCAAAAACATTAGTTATTTATCACGTATGGCACTATGGGCCTTATTACATAAGACGAGTCACGAGTCATTTTACTCGAGTGAGCCATTTTGATACTACAGAAGTCGAATCAAGTCGAACTTCAGTCGAGTAGCTCGAGTAGGTTATAAAAATTGGTGTGGCGAAAACACAAAAAAAATTAAAATATTAGTGTTAACATTGTTTCGGAGTTGTTCCGGCTCCGGTGAAAAAGACAGAGTGACTAAAAGAGCATTAATTTAAAAGGCTGGAGCTAAGATCAATTTTTGGATTTGTTATTCAATAACCGATATTTGGCATCACTGAACTAAACTGACATAACAGACAGGCATAATAAACTGAATTTATAAATTAAGAATTCACATTATTACGGACCAAGGGCGAAATGAGCACCTCTAGATGGGGAGACTCGGACACTATCTGTCACATAATCTAGCTGTAAATTTTCTCGGGTAGCTTTCTTTTAATTTGTTTTTCCCGTCAGTGTTTGTTTTAAGTGATGATGCCTACAAACTAGAGGATATCCGAGGGGTAAAATTTGATTCAAAATGTCTGGAAGCGGCCTTGATCACTTCATGGCGAGACCCACACTCAACATTCTTCAAACAAATGCCAGTTAATTGTGTATATAAGTTTGTGTATTAAAGGGTTGATTAAAAATGTGCATTTTTTTAACGTTGAATTTAAACTTTACTTTAAAACCAGTAAAGGAATAGACTTCGTCCATTTGAAGTCGTTTGGTATTGTTGAATAAGCTGAAAACTTTTGGTTGCCTATTATGCTCCAATCTCCTTACTTTTTCATAATTTCCCAAAATGTGCTTCTTTTAGAAGCATAACTCAATTGTGATAAATTGTATTATGAAATTTACTTTTACAAAATTGAACCCAATACTTTTGGTAGCTCAAAGATTTCTTATTTGTAAAATTTGGTCCAGCGAGTTTTGAGCAAGGTTGCCGAAAAAATATGTGTTTTGACGAAAAAAAATACTGTGATTTCTGTGATATTACCCACAAATTCTGTGACTGTTTTCGGTGATACTTTTTTCAATTCCATTTAAAGTCATGTCAAATAACGTCTTTTTTACATTTTACTTGAGAAGAATCAATAAACATTACTAATCTTATCATATTTTCCAATTCATAGATAAAAATCCAGAATTTATATTGACTTAAAAAATCAATTTTGCAAAAACATGTGCAATTTTAAAATTCTGTGAAATCTGTGAATATTTCTGCAATTCTATGTTATGTGAAACCGATTATGTGACGACAATTTTCTCAAAATTATGTGAAATTATAGGTTTTTTTTGTGATTTCGGCAACCTTGGTTTTGAGATATAGGGCCCTATTACATAAGATGAGTCGAGTACCTCGACTCGACTCCAGTCACTGTCGTGTCGAGCGAAATGTCGTACTGCGGTAGTCGAGTGAAACGGCTGAGTCACGAACCTTCAAGCAGTCGATTCAATCGAGCTTCTCGACTGAAATTCGACTCGACTCGACTACTGTAATACCAAAATGGCTCACTCGAGTAAAATGACTCGTGACTCGTCTTATGTAATAAGGGTAATAGTATGCCGAATTTCGGTGTTTCTTGACTTAGATTTCTTTGCGGTCCTTAATGTGGTAAACAACATAAAAACACATCAAAATGTTTCAAAAAATCATTAACAATGCAAGAAAAAGGCTAACATATGTATATTCGACAAAAGTTTTCATTTTTAACCCGAATATATGAAAAAAAAATCAAGACACTAAAGATTCAAAAATCAGTAAAAAAACATATCGAACGTATTCGAAACGAAATGGTCTTTTGTACATCAATATTGATAGGACGATCATAAGGCTCAAAATATTATTTGATTTTGTCGTTTTAACTTGAAAAACATTTTTAAACCGATATGTGACTTGGCGAAAATAAAAAAAAGTCTCACAAACCACTGTTATCAAAAGAAAGGAAAAAATTAAATTTATTTTTTTTAGGTTTTATTTTTGACACTTTACCAGCATTATGGCATTCGTATCTAAAGAGAGAAAATTAAATGATTGATCCAAATATGAACAACCTGATGTTTTGTGGAGGTGAAATTAAAAAAACCTACCGATTTTCAACCGCTGGGTCCACTTTGGATCATTTGGCCAAATGAAAACTTAAATTTATCTAGTAGATAGCTGCTAGAGAGCTTTGAAGTCGATTTAGACTATTTTTTTAAATGTAACAACACCAAAATATAAGTTCAAAATGTAATTAGATTTATAAGAACCAAACTACTTTTTCAACTTTCTCAACTTTTTTAAAGAGAAATACTATGAGTTATATAATTCTTACTCACTACTGTTTAACAGAAATTAACAACTTTGATCAATAAAGGTGTTTATTAGGATTTAAAATTCCGTGAAATCATCTGAAATAGACACACTTCTTGAGGAACAAGAATTTACCCACGAATTCTTGTCTAGAATGAGAATTAATGATCGTAGGTACTTGCACTATTTTTGCAAGACCTCATGAAGGCAGACCTCTTGACAGCGTTTAAGCATTCAATTCATAATTTTAGCACCCATGTAAAAAATTCTATAAGTTCAATTGTTTCTTTGATGTATTTTTCATTTGATTTTCTTTACTTGTTGAAATGTAAAGTGTGACTGCTAGGGTTAAAGTCCTGTATATACACGCAAAATAATTCAGAAATTAATTTTACGGTATTTTTCACGTAAACTAAGCTTTTGGAGCATCGCATCGATTTTATGTGCATCTTATAGTAATTCCTTCACTTCTACGTCACTAGCTTATGAATTTCACGCAAAGTATTTAAAAAAAACGCATTTTTTACATTTTTTTTTATCGAGCAAGGAAAAAGGAGTTATCGTTAGTCAGCTGACTTTTTGACTCGGGTATTAATTTTTGAGGGCGTTGTATCTGTTTTTTCTTACTTTGTGGTCATTTCGTGTACCTGTAGGCAATTTGTTGGCTGGCTGATGACGAAAGTTTTGAGATTTTTAAGCAATATTAAATAATATCTAATAAAATTAACGAATTTCTTTTTTGTATCAGATCATGTCGATATGACGCTGATCATTGAGTTTTAATATTTATATTTTCTTTTTGACGTCAAGAAAAAGAAAATAAAAATTATGAACGAAAATATTTGATTGAAAATTAGTATTATTTCGAACGAAAATTCAAAGGAAAATAGGAGCAAATATCATGTCAATACTAAACACCTTTGATGTAGCATTCATCATCACATAGCGTTAAAGTAATTAAAAATTCGCGCAAATTGTAGGTGATTTTCATAAAGCATTAATTCTTATAGGGGCGCGTATTCAATTATAAGATTAAAATTATGTAGTTTTTCAAGTAGCCACGATGTGCAGGAAATGTATTTAGCTTGGGTTTACGGCAGCGCCGCAGTTGTGTCAAAAAATAACTCAATGACTGCGATGGTTAAAGACCTCTCTAATAAAAAAAATGAAATTCAACAAAAATTTCAAATGATAATAATTGTGAGGACATTTTGTGTTTACAGATTCATTCTCAACATCTGGCTAATTTGTATGAAAACATTATAAAATACGAGCACTTGATTTAAAAATTGTTCTACGAAAAAAAAAACAAGAAAACATTTGAAACATACATATTTTTCGAAATACATCTGCAAACCGTTCATGTTTAATTTATAAAACTTGTTCAAAAACTTCGTTTTCGAACACAAAACATAAAAAAAAATATTTTCTACTTAATTGAGTTTTTTGTTTGATTTTGAATAAAAGGTGAACAAATTCGGAAAAACATCCAGCCTTTATCAACGAAATCCGGAAAACTGTGTTTCAAATATCCGGCACGTCCGGGTAAAACCAGGCAATATGGCAATCTCAGCCTTGTTCTTTAGGAATTGTTTTTTCAATCTGCAAAATCCATATCTTGCGGCATTGGAGTCCCGGGTCAGAACCCTATTGAGGTCCAATTTTAGACTGCCGCATGACTGACCTGACGACTACCTAGATATGTACATAATTCAGTTGTGTTAGCGATTGCTCACCAACGCTTACTTATTATTGGCTCTCATATATTTTTTTTTAGCGTTAGAGCTAAGGCATTTTCTGCCACAGTAGTCAGTATGGTAAATGTAATAGATAATTTCCACTAAATCAAGCTATTTTTTCTATATTTTGATCCAGCTACACAAAGCACCGGCGGGCATCGGTAATCTTCCAGCTCGGCCTGGGAAGCACAACATTCCGAAGCACTACCACAACAACGCCGCTGGGCTGCATCCGGCAAAAGGCGGCTCCTCGACCCGATCCCAGTCTTCCAGGGCCCAGAATTCCGGAATGCTGACAGCAACGAGTAGCAACCATTCAACGCTGAATCCGGTCTACGAATACTCGGAAGAACTGAACACAGCAGCCGAGGCCGACTTCAACGATCGCCGGACGGTTCTGTGGAACATCTGCGCCGAGCATCGGATCATCGGGAAGTATCCACCGAATGCTTGGGAATTTTTCATTTCGCCTGGGCATGGGCTGGCTTGGTGTAACATTTTTAAGGCCGCCAGTAGTACCTGGATGTACTACTTCAACATATTGGGTAAGGCTTTCGGGGTTTAGGAATGGAGTTATGGGGGAGTGTTAAAGATATTTTCTTCTTGAAAACAGGTGGATACGACGTTCGATTTCTGCAGCGAACCCGTTCATCGCCGATCGATCTGGCTAGGCAGAGGTTTCCACGACCTAGCACCGCAGAGTTGAACGACTATCTTTCCAATACGATCTCGTTCTTGATAGTGCGGGAGCCATTCGAGCGGCTAGTTTCGGCCTACAGGAATAAATTGGAGGGTTGTCGCAACAAGTACTACAAGCTACTTGGGGAGCAGATAATAAAAAAGTTTCGCAAAAAAGCCAAGGATGGAAAGTCACCGGTGGTAAGACCAATGAATACTTAAGATTTGCTGAACATTTTTTCATCGGGTACTGATTTCATGTTATTATAGAAATACCCTAAAGGACCGACCTTCCGGGAGTTTCTACAGTTTTTGGTCAGTCACTACAAGAGTGGCGGACGCTTCGACGAGCACTGGAGCCCGGTGTACTCCTTCTGCACCCCGTGCAGCATCAACTTCACGCTCATCGCCAAGGTGGAAACATTCCAGCGGGACACCGAGTACATCATAAGGCAGGCCGGCCTAGAGACGCTGTTGTTGAACAAAATGCCCCAGGGAAAGGCACGGGCGATTGCCAATCGATCCACCAGCAATACCAGGAATCTGGTGCCAAGGTTAGTTAAATAAGATTAAAAATAAGACTTCCACAACACTGTATTGTTTTCTTCTTCGCAGATATTTCTCCCAGATAGACGAGCAGCTGCTGACAGAAGTACTGGAGATCTATCAGCTCGACTTTGAGCTGTTCGGCTACAACAGCACCAAGTACTACAGCTACGTCCAGGAAACGCTGGACGATGGATAACAGGGTGTTACTGGTGAGGCAGTTTGAAATCCCTATTCTTCTGACGTCGCGTCAAGGGCAAATCGAAAGTCAGCTTAGAATACTGATACGGAAATGTAACGACACCCCGTGTTGAAGTATACAACGGAGTGTCCCTCGGAAAAGACTTAAGGGTTAGGATAGTATAATAACAACCAGATATATATTATATATTCAACAGTTCGATGTTCGTTTTTGTGAAGATGTCGTTAGCGTAACACTTATACATATTTACATATTTTGTCAAACTAAAAAAAAAGTCTAAATCTAACAAAGACGAAAAGTTAACGGTTATTTTACTAGGATAGTTTCTTACTATGTTAACCAAGGTACTATTTATGAATAGGTGTCTGTAGAAAACAAAAACAAACCTGCACAAACTGAGAAGCACGGCACGGAAAAAAGTAAAATAGTAACACAAAAGTACACAAAGGACTAGGCCCACCAACTTTCCATGAAACGAAATTATTTTCGAATTGCACAAAAAAAGCATGGCACATGAAGGAAGCAAAAAAAGAGTAGGGAGCATATTGACAAACTGCTATTTACATGTGATCGATGTTCTATGACCCACGTGCATGTCCCAGCCAGTAATTTGCATACAAATTGAAAGTCCAGCCCGGAAAAACTCTTTTCAACCCCACATATTTTCACCTAACAGGTACGCACGTGAATCACTAATATGCGTATTTCTTTACATATAGATATGGATGTGTATGTGTAAGTCAGGTTACGAAATGACGTATTTCATCGTTAGTCAACTGAAATTCCCAGCGGAGCGATAACTTTAACTAGAACATGAAAGCCAGCCAGAATTAGCAAACACGCACTCGACCCGGCCTCCGGTTTTGTCCCGAATCGGATCCCATCAAGCTGTGAATAATTAATAAAAAAAACCAAAAGTCCGAATAGAAGTTCGGGGTTGAGTCAAAAAAGCTTATGTGATAATGTGTCTGTAGATAACTAGTGGATGAAGTGCCAAATCCAAAACTCAAAAGCAACAAAGTTATCGTCTTCGCTGAAACAATTCGAATATTAGGAAAACAAAAAGATAAAACTTAAATCCCCCATTTTCAAAAAAAAGTAAAACGGTGCTAAGGTAGGAGGTAGATACAGATGTCTATTGTGGACTGAACTTACAACCAACATAAATGGCACTATTATTGAGACAAAAGACGACATAATCAGACTTTTCCCAACATCGATGTTGTACCGAAGACCAAAAACTACGATTCCAAACACCGATCGGATAGTTTAGTTACGAAAATATAGCACTCCTGCTGATAGCAATTCAAAATGACCCGCTCGAGTTGATTATACATAAAAAAAACGTTAGTTAATGCATTATTGTACATCTGCATGTTTAAATCCAAAACCAAAGTGTTTCGAAAAATCTATTTTTATATTGATATTACAAAAAAACGTTTTGGAACCTTGAGACAGAACACAAATGTCAAACGAAAAATCGATTCTAAAATCTTAAACAAAAACCCAACGGATCTTTTTCTTTATTTCTTACCTAACAGAATCATTACTTTTCAAAACCATAAAATCTTATCCCATAATCTGATTGGGAACAGCACTCGAAATAGAAATAGAAATTAATTGTACCATTATGAATGTTGTCATCAACCGTGTACCTTGTATTTACAAAACAAAACCTGAATATCTGATCATTTTTATTTTCAGTACCGTACAAAATTCCTCACAGTATATACACAAACCTTCATCAAACAAAAGAAAAACATTAAAAAATATAGTTGAAACAACATAAATTGACACATAGTAACAAAGGTAAACAACTTATAAACAGATCACAAAAGTAGTTTCAAACACGATGAGCAAACATAAGAAGAAAAAAACGAAATGTGAGATCTTATATACCTACAACAATATATATTATATCTACAAACAAAACAAAACAAAAAAAAATAACTCTTATATAGTCTCTTTCAAGTTCAAGCGGCGCAGTTGCAAACAAGGTGAAATATAGTTAAAAAAAAAAAAGAAGAAGAAGAAGCAGAAAAAAACAAGTGACACAGACTGAATCATTAAAAGTGAAATGGATATCTTGTAGTGACGTTCAAAGTGAACAAAAAAAAGTTGTTTTCATTACTTCCAGCAGATCCGAAATTCATCCCTGAAACAGAAACAGTAACACCCATGGAACAAATTATTTTAGTTTGGGGATGAATAAACCAATTGGTTTAAAATCCCAAAAAAAAAGAAAAAAAAGGAAAAAAAACACTATTTTGGTAAATCTCAATATGAGTTGAGACCTTACTAAGAGAAATTTGAGTAATTTTGAATTCGAAACAAAACGTGGATCTTAAAGAAACAAAAATTACACCAGCATTGTGGGAGGTGCCTCACCAAAATCGACACTCGATTACCTTTATACTCGTTGAAAAAAAATGCATGACGGTCGCCATTGAACAAAAAAAACGCCAACGAACACCAACAGATCTTGGGGGTGTTTTTGATACTATTGCCGGTTTTAAAAAGCCCTGTGTTTTAAATTTTTTAAATTTTACATTGCAAACGGTGTGTTTGTTTGAAAAAAAAAATGTCAACACTTAGGTATTACTCCCTTTTTGTGGTTACTTATGTAAGAAAGTTTTCAATTAAAAAATGACTCTTAGGTCACCACAAGCGAAGTATACCATGCATCGATAGTTCGATGAGATAGTTTACATACAGAGAGAAAATTGAAGGTCATATACTGCTCCCTAGCGGAACGCCAGCCTCCAAATGTTATAGAAAGCTCTCTGCCTCCCTAAGGCGGTAGGTGTCTACATCGAAGAGCTCTTCGGACTTGAAACTTAGGATGAATCTCACAAATCTTCTCAGAATACTGCCTAAGGTATACAGTGGCTTCTATAAAATAATTAAATCAGGCACAGCCGAGTGGTCCAAGTCCCAAAATTCCAGGCAAAAAGTATGTTTTCAACATTTTTAGCTTTTGAACCTTTAATTAAAATAAAAGAGGAACACACACATGTAGGACTTTTTTGCATTTTAATTGTACCTTTCAAACATATTTTCAAGTTTATGCTATTAGTTTTGGGTTCTAAATAGCTGAAAATATTTCCGAAAAAGTTTTTTTGTGGATTTCGTGGGGGTTTGGAAGAAGATTGTGATGGGCTGATGGCGATATTGAGTATCAGCATTGGAATCTGAGCTTTACGCAAGAAGTGGGATGTTTTCTGAAAACTTCTGAGAGGATGGACTTGATTTTTTATGGTGGTGACTGGTTGAAGTGAAGTTTATATGGAATAGTTTAATAAAATTGGTGTTCAAATGTGAAAAAAAAACAAGCGCCGATAGAGCGGACGAGCTGTTCGAAATGCGGATCAGCGAAGGCCATTTGCTGGGACGCTCAATTTGAAGATGGCGGAAAGGAGAACTTGGTGAGAGAATTCCATTTAGTTGTCTTTTCTGCAGTTTCTTGCTTGCTCTGTTCACCGTGTTCCCGTAAAATATTATTTGTAATTTTGAACTCGATTGAAGTGTTTTTGGAGCATGGTTCAGTATTTCGAAATCATGCTAGTTTTTCCATAAATTTCGACTGATCCTTCTTGCTGTTTTAGTATTATTATTTGTATTTAAAAAGCAGCATTTTATCAAAACTTGCCTAACAATAAATTAGTGATATTTTGGTCTTCGTAAAGTGGTGAACAGAGACCAAACGCTCTCATGCGTTTTAAATTACATGTACTAATCTACTTTTTTTTCAGACTAGTATCCTTTTTTTAAGAATTAGTGAATAAAAAAAATAATCGTTTTCATATTATATTTAAATATATGTATATTATATATTTCTGAAGGAATTTTCCTTACGGCCACATATTATATTTTGGGAATGGGATATTTTTTGTTAAGAGGAAATGCATCTGGGGATAACCTGAAGAAACTATTACAAGCGGAAACTATTACATTCGGCGACTAACTTACTAAATTTTAAGAAAAAAAAACAATTTGACTGAAAATAACTTTGTAGGGTTTCATTTTTTATTGAATTTTACCGCAGAAAACTTCAAAAATTTTAATAGCTCAGCAGATCCCAGCAGGGCCGTAGGAAGAATCACCTTATGATGAGGGGTTTTTGGTGACAATACATGAATTTAAAAAAATGTACCAACCTTTTTGATAATTCACTTTTAAATTAAAAATTACATTAAAATTTTATCGTATGTTTTAGTTTCTTGTATAAATATGTTATGGAATCTTTAAAATGGTAAGCTATATTTGTATACTGAACCAATAAGTAATTAAAAGTGGGCAGCTACTTTCATCGGCTTGGAATTGCACAACAATCTGGTTGATTGTGGCTTTTGATTTGAGCAAAAGAAATTTTTTTGGAAGCCTTTAATTTTTTTGAAAAACTTATATAATGCTTAATATACCAAACTCACCAACAAAAATGTTCAAACGAATTCAAATATTACAACCATCTATGAAAATATCTAAATTGATTTTCAAAAAGAAAAAGTGAGAATTGAAACTTTTGCGGTTCAAACTTGATTCTTGCGAACTTGATTCAAGTTTAAGATTTTAGTTTTGCATTTGACTTAAAAAAAGAGCAATATTTATAAAGCTCAGGGGAAATAAGCAAAAAGAAATTCCCTGCAGATTCTTTACCTGAAGATTTTATGTTTCTTTAACAGAAATATTTTAAAAATCAATACATAAATAAAATCCAGTTGATGGTTTTTTTTTTAAATAAAAATCAGGTATTTTTGTAAAACAAACTTGCTTAATAAAATAAAATTCTCCTTAATCTTTGTTATTCTCAGCTGAATTGTGTGAACGAAATTAATTGGATAAAAACCTTGAAATTGATTTAATCAAAATTATAATTCTGCTATTTCTTGCGATTTGAATTCCTCATCATAATAATCTTTTTGATATTTTTGTCTTGAATGCACAACTCATATACGAGCGAATCTGAATCTAAATTTTGAATATTAATTAATGAATTCAAGTTTAAATTCTGGATCTGTTTTCGAATTTCAATATTGTTTCCAAATATAAATTCCGGTTCAGAATTAAAAAAAATGAACTAAAAGTGAAATTTGTTTCCAAAAACGACTCAACTATGATCAAGCATTCCAAATAGTCTAGATTTATCAAGGCTTGCCCGGTATTGCAATGAAATTTTCGAGACAGGTCCGGTCCGTCCCGAATTCCCGGATATTTGAGAAAACTGCTCGGATTTTTCCCGGTTTTATTGAAATCACTTGGTAAATTAAACAAATATTTCAAGTTCAGTTTTGCTTTATACGTCCAAAAAAGTTTTTTCCTCAATGTTTGTTTCATCAAAATAAACCTTTTTTTTCGGATACCTCAAACGAATTGAAGGCTGCTAATGTGCTTCGACAAATAGAATGAAATTCAATTTTTTTTAAATGTTCCTTAATTTATTTTGAATTTTGACCCGGAATTTTCTCAAATTTTCCCATATTATCCGGGTTTCGGAATGTTAAATTGAAATAGGTAAGTAACGGTTTTTACAAGGTTTAAAAAAAATGCTCGAAATTTCCTGGGCTGGATGTGTGCGAAAATTATTCTAGAAAGCTCAAATTTTGAAAAGGTTTTGGTTTCAATCTGAACTTACTACTATTTCAATTATTTATTTTTGATTCGAATTCTGAAATTTATTCAAAATATCCCTAAATATGATGAATCTGAGTTTTTAATTCAAGATCGTTATTTTGAAGCTTTTTTTTATCTCTGCAAAAGCAATAAGTTTAAAAAACTTCAAATAAGAATGAATTGCAGATTCAAATAAGAATCAGAATTCTAATGAAAAATTTCATTTCTAGTTTCTAATGATGAATTGAACTTGGATACAGTATTCGAAATATGAAAACAGAAGTACAACGTTGATAGTATGGAACCAGAACCTCTGAAAAGAGGTATATTTAATTGAAAATTCAATATTGAATTGAATTTTTATCCGCAAGTGACTTTTTTAAAACTGTTGTATAATTATGAATTTACGAATAGTTTTCGAGATTTTGACACCAGTTCTTAATAAAATTGGTCACTATCAATCAAATAACCTTCCTAAATCATCCAAATTTTAATAACAATTCAAAATTTTGAGTATAGAGTAGTATACCTCGCTTGTTAAAACTCTCATGTGTATGGGGAGGGGGGGGGGGGGGGGTTAGATCCCCAAACCACCCCCTTCCCTCCCGTTTCTACGGCCATGGCTAACAGAATAGTTAAACAGCTTGCTGGGAAAAGTCACATATTTTAGAAGGGTTCATTGATCTCAAAATTAACTCCAATAAAATTAAATCGAAACACATGTACATGAGAAAAAAAAATTTTTTTTTTCATTGTTTTTTCTTGATTTTTGTTTAGGAATTTCTAATTTATGACAAAATTTGCCCGGATATTGCCCGGATTTTTGGTCGTAAATTTGAAATCGAATGCCCGGATTTTGCAAGGTTTTTATGTAAAAATTGCTCGGTTTGTCCGGCCCGGATACGTGCTGAAAAAATTCTGGCAACCTTATTGTACCTATGTCATTCAATGTATGCAGGTTTTTGTAAAATTTCAAAACGATATTGAAACTTTTTTTGGCATTTCATAGAAAACTCCTAAACGGGTAAATTTATGACTATCATTATCATGGTTTCATGTAACCTAAAATTGGCAAGCTGCTTATTCTAACTCAGTCATTAATTTTTCACAAAATTTTCCCCCAAGCTGATTCAAATTATCAACTATGATTCAGAAAATATTAACCATGATATATAGACTTAGACGGTTTTGATTTAACAATGTTTTGAAGGGATATTATAAAATTTGGCTCGAGTAGTTTTTCGCTAAATATTTTAAATATTCCAAACTCATTCAATCAATGACATCTTTACAAAAGCCTAAATACAAAATAAGTAAGTAAGTAATAATATTAACTCAAAACAATGAAGAATCTAAATCCACGTGGATCTAAATATGACGTTAAGGTTTCAAGTGTAAAAACTAATGTTTTGAAAAAAACAGAACAAACACATTTTAATATGAATATTATTTATGGTATTTTAACAAAAAATTAATAATGTAATGAAAAAGCTTTAAAAAAACATGTTCTGTTCGATTGATTTATAACTTGCTACAGTGAGCGAAACAAGAGTAGTACCAATTTGTGTTTTGCTTGTTCAATTTGAATGTTTGAAAATCGTCCAAATTTTCTGTAATCATTTGTTTTAAATTGTTCTACGGATAAATCAAACATAGGTTGACTTTTTTAGGATGAAGCATTTGGCATTGAGGACCAAAACAATGAAAAAAGGTGCGAAGTAAGAATAGTACCACTTATGTTTTTTTCTCTATAAAAATCATGATTATTTCTTAAAACTTATTGTGTACACACGATGTTTACAGTTTTTTTTATAGATACAACCTTGATAATCAATTTGCAAATAGTGCGAGCTGCCGAACGTTGCCGATTGTTCGTAAAATTGAGGCTGAAATAGCACTTGTTTTATGCATTTTCTCAATATAACTCTAAAAGCATACATTTTGCAGGCTTACAATGTTCAACAACAATATGAATTTGGTATGGAACAACTTTGTTGAATGTTTTGAAGATTTTAAAATTACCAGAAAAAAGTTATGATGAAAAACTGATTTTAAAGGTTATTTTCATATTTTACACTGTATCTCAAAAAATGGATGTTTTAGAAACTCGAAGCTCAAGACAAAGTTTAATAAATTTACATTTTAAATAAGTTTGTTGAGGACAGCAACGAGATGGGATCTACGGTTTAGAAGTTAGATTTTTATCGATTTTTTATGGAGAGATTAATAAAAAAATCATAACATTTTCTTGTAGAGCTTAATTTACTGTATAACTTTTTCCAAGAAACTTAGAAGATAAAATGTAAAACTAAAAAATTATAAGCAGCGATTTTCACATTTTCACCACTGTGCATTTGTTGAAAAGTTTTCGAGTAATGCCGCATAAAATATTGGAAAATTTCTACTTGTCTCCTTTCCAACTTTGCTCTGGAAAAAAGGAGAATCTTAAATTCTTCGTATGCAAAAACCTTTTTTATAAAAAATCTCTCTTATTTATCCTTCTGATTGATTGATTGATTTTTAGTGCTCGATTTATGCCAAAAAAGTAGTATGATTTCCTTCCCCATCACCCAAAATTTGAAGGAGGAAGGCGTTTGTAATAATCATACCAATATTTTCGTACCCAAAAATCCTCTCATGTCAAATTTGGATTCATTGGTTGATAAGTTCTCCAGCGACACAACAAAATTATATGTAACCCCCTTCTTCTCTCCCCTCTCGTCCCGGCAAGGCGGAAGGGGTTATAACAATTTTAGAAACATATCTCGCACACAAATACCTTCCTATGCCAAATTTGATTCCATTCGCTTGATCAATTCTCAAGTTACGCTCAAAAAATTGTAGAGGAGCGCCATCTTTTTTTCTATCTCCCCAACGAAGGAGGAGGGAGTCATACCAAAGAGGAACCGAAACCTTTATGTACTCAAATTCCCTTCCATGCCTTATTTGATTCCCTTGGCTTAATTTGTTATCGAGATATGCAATAAAAATAGTACGGGAGCCTCACTTCTCCCTCCCTATCTTCGCAATGGGAAAAAGGGGGGTCTCAAATAACCATAGAAATACAACTCGTATTCTATTTGCTTAAATAGTTTTTGAGTTATGTAAAAAAACTAAAGCTGTTCCTCCCTTTCCCTATTTTTTCATTGAAAGGAGGGAGGGTCTGTTATAATTATAAAAGACATTTCACTTACCCAAATACCCTACCACGCCAAATTGAGTTATGTAAAAAATTGTAAAATAGGCCCTCTTCCACCTTTCTATCGGAAAAGGCGAAGGTGTCTCAAATCATCCTCGAAATGTTTCACGTAGATAATTTCCTCCCATGCTGAATTTGGTACCATTCGCTCGATTGTTTCTCAAGTTATGCAAACATTTGACTTTTGTTTGGAAAGCCCCCTGACTCTTCCTGTGAAGGGGTCTCAAACCATAGTAGGAACCTTCCCCGGCCTCCAATACCATCATCTGCCAATTTCACGCAAATCTTTTCAGTAGTTTCCGAGTCTATAGGTAACAGACAGATTTTCTTGCCAGGAATTTAAAAAAAAATGAGGTAACAGACAGACAGACAGAAATTTATTTTCATACACCTACTACATCTGCACAGACGTGTATCAAAGAATACCTAAAAACTGTTTTGAATGCAGTTAGAAAATTCGTTTTGAAATGGAATCTGAGAAGTACGAACATTTTATGGCCCAAACAGAACTTTGTTTAGTAATCAGTAAGCTTTGTCTAGCCTTATTGTTTGCTTTCATACTCGTTAGGAATCAAAATAAAGTTCTGTAGTTCCTACTTTTTTAAAGCGTTCTAAGCAATTTCGCAAAGCCGTAAGATATTCACAAAACTTCAAATCGATTGATTTCGGCTGATCGACATTTCAGTTTAGAAATGGCTTATTATCAGGGTTGTCAACTGTTTAAGGAAAAAGTCTGGAAGATTTAAAAAAATGTCTGGAAATGTCTTTTTTTTTTTTTTGGTCGCCAGATGGCAATATTACAGAAAGCCACTTATCGTGGGTCTCTGTTATTATCAGTTACGTTTCCTGCCTGACTCTCAATTGAACATACATCTTCGAAGCATTTTCCATTATTAATAGCTTTTAAACAGTTCTGAATTCATAATTCATATATTTTCATAATTTCCCGCCATGTGATACCATGACCATTTTGAATTTTCATAGTTTCTTAGAACAATTTCAGTTCTAACGCAAAAGTCTGGAATTGTCTGGAAGAAATGTCAAAAGACTGGAAGTCTGGAAACCTGAAAAAATGTCTGGCAGAAGTCCAAAAAGTCTGGAAGATCCAGACAAAATCTGGAATATTGACAACACTGCTTATTACAGGTATTCAAAATCTTGAATTTTCTGGATGTTTGAACCAATTTCAAATCAAATTTCAAGATAAATTGTTGAATTACTTACTTGAAAGGACCGTCAGCAGAAAGATGTAATCGGAGAACGAAATCAACCCGTACGATCCGAGGCTGTAGAAGATGCTGTCGTTCTCCAGTTGCAAATCCAAACGGGTTGAAACACTCTGTTTTGGAGATGATCAGCGTGTCCACGCGATGGATGATTGTCGAAGAAGTGAGGAAAAAAATTACAAATAAATTTTAGTTCATAGAATAATGAAACAGGTCGATACATTTAATGTGTCATTGTAAATGCTTGCTAATTTATTAGGAGGTAAAAGTATTCAGACTAGCTTTACGAAAAATCTAGCAGTAGAAAACGGAAATACAGAACAGCAATTAGAGATGAAACAGTCGAATAGAAAAAATGTCAATGTTACTATTAAATTTACTTCTTTGAAAAATTTGAAAATTGATAAGAGACACGAAAACATTTTTTTTCATTTCTTTGTTGTAAAGAAGAAATGAAATCTTCTGTTATACCATTGTTATCAAACTTGAGTTTTCATATTTTATACAATTTCTAACTAATACACAGAATAAATAAGGACAAGAAAAATGTTATGGGAATTTGTAATTCAAGAAATAAGTTAGATTTCCGGATCAAACAAAACGTCGACTAAAGAAAACTTCAAAGTGAACTGAAAATAGGTTTAAATTTTAAAATACTTTTAGATTTTAGTTGTTAATTTTAATATGAATTTTATAAAAAAAAAAATACATTTTAACTTGAATTCTAAGAATGATAGTCTGACATGTAAGTTTGATGCAGCATGACAACTGATCAAAAAGGTTCCACAGAACATTAAATTGAACAATAACACAGCTTTCTGGATTTTAAAATATTTGAAAAAGTGGAAAAAATATATGTTTGAAAAAAATCTTTTGATAAGAACATTCTCCATGCAATGCAAACATAAGTAATTTAAGTATTATTGTTAAGGAAATAAGTTTGGAAATAAACAGTTTGTGCTCTAAACCAGCATTCTAGTAAGCTTATAGCAAAATGGCCAGATTTCATGCATGCTTTCAGAGTGCTGTAAATTTCGTTTAAATGGAGAATCATATTTTTTTACAATATACAACAGTGCAGAGTTTTTCCCAATAAAACTACTCTGAAATGTAGATGAGATTACATGTTTTTGGTGCAAAATATTTACACAACCAGTACCTAAACTTCCCATGGCACTAACTTTATTTTACAAAACTTCGCAAGCAGCGCAAGTCAATATCAGTTAACGGAAAATTAAACTCGAGTGTGGCCGTCCATAAATTTGAAACAAGTTCTCTCAATTGTTATTCCCAAATCTTGAACTCGTAAAATTTATGTATGGCCCTCCGACTTCTAAGTACTAAAAAATAACACACCAATCGAGGTGCAATGGAATGGAGATGCGACTGGTTGATATCGAAACCGGATGTTCTGATTTGAAGAGATGAAAACCATTTTTGGAAGCAAATGTGTTGAAACGGAACTCATGATGAAAACAAGAAGAAAATAGTACTCTGGATGGAAGTTCTAACAGTATCGATATAGCAGAAAAAGGTAATAAATAGGAAATGGAACATTAGCAAAAAAGTATCAAAGTCATGGTGAGAAATTTTATACCTCTTCAATACTCTGAAAGTACACAAGTCAAGTGGTTTGGTTTGGTTTGGTTTAGTAGTAGAAGCATAGTTTTTTTTTGGTTTAGAGATTTCCGTTAAGGATTTTGGTTTTTTAAGTGGATTATAAAATTAAAAATTAGAGGGAGAAGGTCGAAAAGAAGAGATTAAAAGTTATGATTATTAGACGAAGTTTAGTAATTGAGTAGGTTATGTTTGAAATAAGATGTGAAAAGATTCAATTGAATTATCGTAAGGGAAAAGAATCAAAAGAAAGGACAAATGTTGTAAAGGGACCAATCGTTAGAAGTAAAAACAAGAGAAGAGAAAACATTTATATCGATGAACAAAAATAAATTCGAAAATTATTAGCTACAATCAGAATAAGAAAGCATATCTGTGTTTATAGTGTGAACTAGTAAACAATAGCATACCATAACCGAAAAAGTGAGTGGAGTGGTGAGTTTTTGGAAGGGAAAATCAGACAAGGAACAACTAAATCGACCAGTTGGAGAACATCTAAGCTCCAGGCGTAAAATCATACAGGAAAAGATGTGATTTCCGGGAAAAAAACTGGTGTGGGAATCTTCTGTTCAGTAACTCGGGTAAGGAGTTTGTATGCTGGTGTGTGAGTTTTACTCTGTCATGTTTCCACCTGAATTCACTTACCTTGGCATCGTAGCGCTTATACTGGTCGAGTCCGAGTCCTGTTTTGAAGTGTAAAAGTAATAAAAAGTATCAGTTGAAAATTCAAATAATTTTATGAAGAACCTAACGTTTACATATTTAATCTAAATAAACTAAAATTGAAGGGCTTGAAAACCGGAAAACTGTAGTACTTAGCTTAAACTGCATAAAAAATGTTGAAATTTGACTAACTATGCAATATATTCACATTCTAGTGTCAAGGATTGAAAAACTGATTTTAAATTAACTATGCAACTAGAAACAAACATAAAAATTTCTTTCTCTTCTTTTAAATCGATTTCAACAAGTTACGAGAAAGTTTTTGAGTTTTCAATAATATAAGTAGTAATAATTTAAGTTTGAAAATTTGAAGTTTCAACTCGAAAAACAATAATCTTCAGAAGAAAAGTACATGTTCTAGACCCCAATGGATTTCTTTCTGTAAGCAGTGCCTCAGATCGGGGAGGGACTCTTCCATAATCTAGAAAATGTTTTTTTCTAAATGTACCTACCTACCAAAAAAGACACAATGAAACGAAAAAAATACTGGTCTGAAATAATTTCTTAAATTTATTTTAGTTCTTGTTGTAGAAAGTTATGATACTGAAAAATTTTTCCTATGAAAGATACAAATTTGAAGATAAACAAAAAATGATAAAATTTTCAGCAAAGCTAGATTTTGATGTGATGTATACTTGTGCAAAATTTGGATCCATAAAGTCCTGAAACAGTAGGAAGTCAACAATTCGAACGAGTTTTGTTTTTAAAAAGCAATCAAGGAGATCTAGATGACTCAACAGTCAGCTTAAATCGAAGTTAAAACGAGGATGACAAATCTTAATTTGAGTCTAAATTTTTGAATAACGTTTACATGAGTAAATTTAAACTCTTAGGTTTGTATGGGAAAATTGAATATTTTATCCGAGAAAATCAACATCATTTTTGTTTGTTCTATAGAACCGAACCTGCTGATGGTTTTTTTTGTGCCAATTTATAAATTCTTTACTGAACAACTTTGTCGAAGATCACAACTGCATATCTTAATAGGCAAAAAAATTATTAGCTTAAATCTTAGCTTAAATCTTTTGGCATTGAAAAAAATCAACTCAACTGACACCACTGCTGAGTGCTGGTGCCTATAGGCTATAGCTATAGCAACACATTGCTTAAAATGTTATACCACGATACTAGTCATACTAGGCATCAGCAGTGATGTCAACTGGATTGATAGTTTTTCAATGTCAAAAGACATGTTGAGATTCGTCTCATCGAAGCAATCAATGAGATGAATGGTAGAAACACACGCATGATGTTTGTTTATAATGAATAAACAATTAATAATTGTCACCATGGAAATGGTTTTGTATTTAAGGTAGTGTGGTATCTTGAAATAAATCGTCTTTGCGCTCCCACCATACAGACAATATATGAGAGCCCAATTCAACCGACGATGTTGAGCAATCGATAGCACAACTGACCTTTGTAGAGTATAGCAAGCAATCAAGTCAGTTGTGCGGCGGTCTGGATTTGGATCTTAATAAGGTCTAGACCCGGGACTCCACATTGGCGATCCATGCTAGTGTTTTTGGCATTTCCCCTCAGAGAGGAGGGAGGAATGGGGCCACCCGACCGCCCGATAGGGCAAAGAGGTATTTGGCCGCCCATTAAGGCATAGAGGGATTCGACCACCCGGAAGGGCAAAAGCCTTAAATTGGCACGCCCTGAATGGGCTTCTAATGATTATTATATTTGATATTAAAATGAAAACTATATTTTAATATTGAAACGATAGTGAGCCGGGTGTCAGCCCATGGCCGTCGAATTATTAATAGCCAGGTTTCAGCCCATGGCAACCGATAGTAAGCCGGGTATTTGCCCATGGCCATCGGTAGAAGGATAATTATTGAGAACGGGGAGAATGTGGTATCTTGATATAAATCGTCTTTGCGCTCCCACCATACAGACAATATATGAGAGCCCAATTCAACCGACGATGTTGAGCAATCGATAGCACAACTGACCTTTGTAGAGTATAGCAAGCAATCAAGTCAGTTGTGCGGCGGTCTGGATTTGGATCTTAATAAGGTCTAGACCCGGGACTCCACAGGAAGCGAATTATTAGAAATAAAGTATTGCAAGTTCTACCAGCAAGTAGTACAGACCTCTACTTTTTAGTGCTTCCAACAACAGGTTATGTTCGACGGCTAAAGGTGGGATGGTCTATCTGTCAGATATCCATCCCCCAGCAACCGGACCGGTGCTTCAAGTGCCTGTTGAACGGTCACAAGTCGTTCGACTGCACTGGGCCAGACAGAAGTGGCATATGCTGGCGCTGCAGCGAAACCGGCCACAAGTCGGCTAACTGCAAAAAGCCTGCTAAATGCCCTGTCTGCGCTGGAGACCACGCTGTTGGCAACCCTAGGTGCCCCGCCTACACAAAGGCGCAGGCGGTACCACCCCGGGCGCCAAGAGCATAAAGGTCGTCCAACTTAACCTCAACCACTGCTACACAGCACACCAGCTGTTGCGGCAGATGACAGTTGAGGAAAAGTTGGACATCGCGCTAGTGGCAGACCCATATCGCAGAGCTGCGAATGGCATTAATTGGGCGACTGATGATGCCAAACTGGCCGCGATATGGGTTACAGGTAGTTTCCCCATACAAGAAGTTGTAGCGACGGAAAACGAAGGCATGGTGGTGGCCAAAGTTAACGGGATCTACTTCTGTAGCTGCTATGCTCCCCCAAGATGGTCCTTGGAGAGGTTTGGCACTATGGTTGACAAGATGGTGGATGTGCTAATGGGGAAAAGCCCCATCGTTATTGCTGGCGACTTTAACGCGTGGGCCGATGAATGGGGTAGCCGCCTCACAAACCCCAGAGGTCAAATTCTTTTAGAAGCCCTGGCGAGGCTTAATGTGGATCTGGCCAACGTAGGGAATACCAGTACCTACTAAGGTTGGAACGGGAGCGAGTCAACCATAGATGTCACCTTCGGTAGTCCGGGGTTGGTAAGCGAGTGGATGGTGAGCGAGGCCTACACGAATAGCGATCACTTCGCGATTCGCTATCGGCTAGGCTCAAGTACGACGCGGACAGGTAGACGCGAGTCTCGTACAGGAGAACGCCTCTGGAAGACAACGCAGTTCGCCCAGAACGTCTTTGTCGAAGCATTGCACTGGGAGAGGAACCTGGACAACCTGTCCGCGGAAGAACTGACGAGGGTTCTAGCTCACGCTTGCGATGCTGCGATGCCGAGAAGGGCCAAGCATAAAAGCACTAGGCCACCCGTCTATTGGTGGACGGAGGAAATTGCGGGTCTGCGTGCCGACTGCCATAGGGCAAGGCGCAGGATGCAGAACGCAAGGACCCAAGAAGAGCGAACGGAGCATAGGCCACTCTTCACAAGCGCGAGATCGGCCCTCCGCAGGGCCATCAACGCAAGCAAGAGGGCACGTTTCAAACAGTTATGCCGTGACGCCAACGACTGTCCATGGGATGATGCCTATCGGATAGTCATGGGCAGAACTAAAAGTGGGGGTGCACCACCTGAAACGTGCCCCGATAAACTGAGAGTCATCATCAATGAGCTGTTCCCACAGCACGATGTTACCCGCTGGCCAACAGTCCCGTATGACTGGGACACCAGCGCTGAAGAGAGGATAACGGTGGAAGAACTTCGCGAGATCGCCAATCTCTCCAACCGAGGAAGGCCCCCGGACCGGACGGCATTCCGAACGTCGCGGTGAAGGCCGCGATCAGGGAATTCCCCGATATGTTCCGAACATCGTTGCAACGATACGTGACGGAACGGGTGTTTCCTGACACGTGGAAACGGCAGAAACTTGTTCTTCTGCCAAAGCCGGGTAAGCGTCCAGGAGACCCATCGGCATATCGGCCGATCTGTCTACTGGATACATCGGGTAAGGTCCTGGAGAAGGTGATTCAGAACCGACTTTAGAGATACACGGAAAGTGAGGGCGGACTCTCGGGGAAACAGTTTGGTTTCCGTCGAGGTCGCAGCACCGTAGATGCCATCCGCTCGGTCATCGAGGTAGCGGACAGAGCCAGGCTGACCAAGAGGAGAGGGCTCCGCTTTTGCGCGGTTGTCACTCTGGATGTGAAGAACGCCTTCAACAGTGTCAGTTGGACAGCGATTGCGTCGTCGCTCATCCAAATGAGGATCCCGGCATATCTGTATAGGCTTGTGGAAAGTTACTTCCACAATCGCCAACTGCAGTATATGACCGGCGAGGGTTTGCGAACACAAGAGGTTTCGGCGGGTGTTCCACAGTGATCAATACTCGGCCCGGTTCTGTGGAACATCACTTACGACGAACTCTTACGAACGAGCCTCCCATCCGGAGCCGAACTCGTAGGATTTGCAGATGATGTAATCCTCTTGGCGAGGGGCTCCTCAACAGCGGAGGTTGAGCTACTGGCCACGGTAGCTATCCAGGCAGTGGAACGCTGGATGCACTCCAAGTGCCTGCGTCTAGCCCACCACAAAACCGAGATGGTGCTTATCACCAACCTGAAATAACCCCAAAAAGGTACCATTGCCGTTTTACCGTGCAATATCGTGTCCAAACGCGCAATCAAGTACCTAGGGGTGATGATTGACGACAGGCTCAGCTTCACGAGCCATGTCGAATACGTGTGCAAGAGAGCGGCAATGGCCACGGCCGCACTCACACGAATGATGCCGAGCTCCTCGGCCATCCAAAGCAGCAAAAGGCGGATCCTGGCAAGTGTGACCACTTCGATCTTGCGGTACGGAGCAGCGGCCTGGAGGCAGGCCTTGGGAGGAAGCTGTAACCTGCAGCGACTTAGCAGCGTTCAGCGGTTGATGAACCTGCGGGTTATCAGCGGATACCGGACCATGTCGTCCGAAGCCGCCTGTGTAGTAGCGGGTGTTATGCCCATCTCGGTTTTGCTTGAGGAGGATGTCTATTGCTACGACAACAAAGACACGCCCAACGTCCGAGATCTCGCCAATGAGGACTCGATGTCCAACTGGCAGCAGCTGTGGGACAGCTCAACGAGAGGAAGGTGGACCCATCGTCTGATCCCGCACGTCGGGAGCTGGATCGGAAGAAGGCACGGTGAAGTGGACTTCTATATGACGCAATTCCTGACTGGTCATGGATGCTTCATGAAGTACCACTACCGGTTTGGACATGTGGCTTCGCCATATTGCCCAGATTGTGGTGATGAAGAGGAGACACCCGAACATGTGGTGTTTGTCTGTCCGAGGTTTGCGGCGGTACTTACTTCCATATTTGCCGCCTGTGGGCCTGACACGACAGCAGATAACGTTGTACAGAGCATGTGTACGGATTCCAACACTTGGCATGCGGTCAGCGATGGGTTCACCCGGATCATGACTGCCCTGTAGAGGAGCTGGAACCAACGGCAGTCCGCGAACGGTATAGGATGACTCCATCGGCGGGGAGCATCTGAGTAGTGTGCGTCCGATCCCCTGATCGAAGCTACAAAGATAAGGCATCATCTTCTGCGTAGCGGAGGTCAGGGGTGCGCCGCGAACGTGTGTAGGATACCCCAATGTCGGGGGGTATCCGAGTTGTGCCGCTTCCTAAGAGGGAAACTGCGGGGATAAGACTTTACCTTCCTCGTAGCGGATCTCGAGGGAAGAGGGTTAACCACTGTCGGGGGATACCCATGGGTAGAGAGGCTCTCGTTGCCGGGCGAGCCTCTCGAGTCGGTGTAGGATGTCGTCACCGTCGGGAAACATCCGAGTCGTAGCGTTCCAAGTCCCGAATGTGTGCCGTGACAGGCGCGATTCTAGGATAAGCTGCTCTCGATTTGGCACACAACGGGCAGGAAAATCCGCGGGCCAAAAATCCTAGGGTTGCCAACCAAGGGGGATAAAGAAGACCGGACAACGGTCGGAGTAGACTGACCCCATCGACGGGGGGCTGTCGAGTAGAGTGCGTCCGACCCCACGGTTTGAAGTTACAAAGATAAGACAATACCTTCTGCGTAGCGGATGCCGTGGGTGCGCCGCGTTCGTGAGTAGGATGCTTCACCTTCGGGGAGTATCCGAGTAGAGCGGTTCTCAACGACAGAAGCTGCGGGGATAAGACATGACCTTCTTCGCAGTGGAAATCGTTGGGAAAGGGTTATTCCACGTTCGGGGAATACCCACGGGTAGAGTGGCTCTCGACGCCGGGCGAGCCATTCGAGTCGGTGTAGGATGACGTCTTCGTCGGGAATCATCCGAGTCGTTGCGTTAAGTCCCGAGCGTGTGCCGTGACAGGCGCGAGTCTAGGATAAGCTGCTCTCGATCTGGCACACGACGGGCAAGGTGGCAAACTTCGAACCCTGAAGATAAGAGGTCGGGCTTCGAGTCGTTAGAGGAGAGGTCAGGCCTCAAACCTTCAGGCGGAGAGGTGGTCAACCCCGAGTCTTTATGATAAGAGGTCGGGTCCCGAGTCGTAAGAGGAGGGATCAGGCCCCTTACCAACAAGAGGAGGGGTACAAGTGGTCACCTCGAGTCATTACGAGGAGAGGTCAGATTTCAAGTCGTTAGAGGAGAGATCGGGCCTTGAATCGTGCAGAGAAGAGGTAAACCTCGAGTCGATGCGAGGAGGGGTCGGATCTCAAGTCGTTAGAGGAGAGATCAGGCCTCAAGTCGCGAAGAGGAGAGGTTTGTGTGGGAATCTCGAGTCATTGCGAGAAGATGTCGGTTCTCAAGTCGTTAGAGGAGAGTTCAGGCGTCGAGTCGTAAGGATGAGAGGTTTTGCTGAAAGTGGTCTCGTTAATGAGTATTGCCTTTGAGCGCATTAGCGCGAATAGACCTCCCACTATTGAAGCATAGTGTACTAAACAGTTCGAGGTGGGAACCAGGTCTGCGGCCCCAGGTGGAGTTTAGGGAGTAGGGGGTATACACGGAGTATATCATGAGTCTTCCCATTGTACCCATGGACCCAGAGTAGCAAACTGGGGGGACGCGGTGGCTCGCCGTGCCTTGGAATACAATCCGTAAACCGGGATTTACCACCTGTGGTTACCAACTAAAAAAAAAAAAAAACAACAGGTTATGGGCCCAGCACTAGTAGGAAGAAGGAGTGGAATCAGTGGTAGTTTATCCAGCCAGAATGCCAATTATGGGAGGACAAGCCAACGCCGGGAATCCATAGGAAGGTCGCCGAGTCGGAACCGTGAAAGGTTGTCGGACCAGGAGTTTGGTAGGTCGTCGGACCGGGAAGCCAGCAGGAGGTCGACAAGCCAAGAGACACGGGACAGGAGCTTTGGAAGGTCGTTTGGCAGGAGCCACTGGAAGCGGACCGGAATCACTTGTGGGTCGTCGTGCCGGAAGCCATGGAAGTTTGGCGAGCCGGAACCGTGGAAGATCGTCAAGTTGGAAGCCAGGTGGTGGTCGTTGGATCGGAAACCACTGGATGACTTACGAGCCGGGAAACACGGAAGGTCGTCAAGCCGGTGGAAGGGCGTCGGACCAGAACGCCAAGTGGCAGCAGCCACTGGAAGGCGCAGGCCTCAGGAAAGGCGAGGCAAAAGAGAAAGCATCGAGCCGCAGCAAGGGAGTGACCAGAAGTCAGATGGAAGGTCGTCGGATCGGAGCCAGATGTAGGTCGTCGGACTGGAAAGCCAAGGTCGTCGAGCTGGACCCCAGGCCTCAAGAAAGAGCTCGAGGTGGAAAGGAAGCTTCGGGCCGCAGGAAGAGCGACCAGACCAGAACCATGTAAGGTCGTCAGGCCAGAGCCATTGGGAGGTAGTCGGACCGGGACCACTGGAAGGTTGTCGTGCTATTAGTGAGGCGTCGAGCCGGAACCAAACAAGGTCGTCGGACGGGTGCCATGGAAAGTCGTAGGGCTGGGACCACGAATGCGGTCGTCGAACCAGAGCCACTGATAGGTCCTCGAACCGGAAGCCATGGAAGGTAGGCGGACCGGTATCATGAAACGTCGTCAAGTAAAGAACCAGGAGTCACTAGTGGACTTGCGAGTGGGGTACCATGGAAGGTCGACAAGCCGGTGCCATGGAAGGTCCTCGGACCGGAAAGCCAAGTGGAGTCGAGGCGAAGGTAAAAGCTTCTAGCCGCATTAAGTAGACTGCGACGAGCCAGAAGTCAGAAGTAAGGTCGTCGAGCTGCAACAGGGGCGAGAGCGTCGTGCAATGAATGCGACGAATGAGGTCCAGTGCGTGCGTTGAACAGGAATAGTCCCATCCCGCCGGAGGCAGTTAGAAGGCTGTGGAATGCGTGTGTTGAAGAGGAGAGTTGAAATTTGTCTCATCGAAGCAATCGGTGAGATGAATAGCAACACAAGCATGATGTTTAATGAATAAACAATTAATAATTGTAACCATGGAAATGGTTTAATATTTAGGGTAGCGAGTTATTAGAAATAAAGTATTCCAAGTTCTACCAGCAAGTAATACAGATCTCTCCTTTCCACTGCCCAAAGTGCTTCCAACAAAAAGACATACCCATATTCAACAGCTAAAAACGTTGTTGCCTGGTAAGATACGAAGTTAAGGTCTTCAACAAAGTTATTCAGTGGAAAATTTCTCTTAAAGAATTTATTAATTGGCACAAAAAATGATCAATTGGCTCGGTTCCACTGAAGAAACAAAAATGATTTTTATTTTTTGAGTACAAAATATCCGATTTTCTCATACAAACCTAAAAGTTAAAATTTACTTATGTAAACGTTACTTTAAAATTCTGCAAAAAAAAAAATCATGGATGAATTTTTAACCAAAACGCAGCTTTTAAGACCCCAGGGTTTGAGAAATTCAAAAATGACCCCAAATCGACTCAGTCTACTGAGACATGGAACCTGAGACTTGATATCTTGAATCCTGATACTTGAGATATGAGACTTGTTTCTTGAGAATTGAGACGTTAGACGTGAGAAGTGAGCCGTGATATATGAAACGTGACACTTAAGACGCTAGACGTTAGACATGAGATGTGAGACGCAAGACGGAAGAACGGGGACGTGAGGCATGAGAAGTGGGGGATCTTATTCCTTAAGTCCCATTCCTCAGGTCTCACCTTAACTTCTCACTTCTAATTTCTCACGTTCTCACCACTCTATTCTCACGTTCTCACCACTCTTTTCTCACGTTTCACGTCGCACATCTCACTTCTCTCTGCACACGTCTCACAACTGTTGTCTCACTTCATTTCGCTATTCTCATCACATCCACTAACATAAAACTACTCACTTCTTCCTTTTCACTTCCCACGACTCACATCGCACTCCTCACTTCTAACATCCCACCTCTCACGTCTAACTTCTACTTTTTACGTCTTACTTCTCTCTGCTCACGTCTAATTTTTCACTTATCACGCCTTAAGTCTCACTTCGCCTTACTCTTCCCATTTCTCTGGTCTCACGTCTCATGTGTCATGTCTCAGGTCATAATTTCCAGGAGTTCTCAGGTCTCATGTTACATGTATCATGTATAAGTTCTAATATGGCAGCATTTAGGTCTCAGTTGAAAGATTTTATATCTCAGTTCCCATTTTCTTGTTTTGAGGTTGCAGGTTTCATGTTTCAGGTTTCAGGTTTCAAGTCTCAGTTCTCAAGTTACATGTCTAATTGTCTCAAGTTTCAGAGCTTCGTAATAAGCACTGTTTTTCGCAATAAGCACCTTTTTTATACAATTTACGAGAATAATACGGTTTTTACGCGGTATATATACCAGTGTAGAAGAAAAACTCTAGTGTACCAGTTGTGAACATAAAATTAACTACTTTCTGATTAAAACTCCATTTGAAAAAATATGTCTTTTCGCTTTTTTTACATGATTTTTCATAAATTCTAATCCGTTCCTTTTTTTTATTAAAAACACCCTTTTCCGGCATGTGGAAGTAAATCATCAAATCAACAGTTTACAGAAGAAAAAATGAACGCTCAAAATGATATAAGCACATGTGCTAATGGCGTTTCCTTCAAACTTCTAACAGAAATTTACTAGTTTTCAAAAACTACACAGTAAACGAAAATTACCGATTTCGGTATTTTTTTTTACCGAAATCCTAACATGTGTAAATCGTTAAACTGTTCGGTAATTTTTCCGGTAAAAAATAAACGAACATCGGTAAATCGATTCTTCATTTACCGATGTTCGTTTATTTTTTACCAAAAAAATTACCGAACTTACCAAAAAAATTACCGAACAGTTTAACGATTTAAACATGTTAGGATTTCGGTAAAAATATTACCTAACTCGGTAATTTTCGTTTACTGTGTAAAAGCATTAAAAAACTAAAATATTACAGATGAATAAAAGACTGCTAAAAATTAAAGTTATAAAGAAATATTGAACAAGGAAACATATTTTCATGAAAACAAGAACACAGCTCTAAAATCACGTTCTCAACACCGAAGAGTGGAGAAAGCAAGCAATAAAAAAAAATAATTTCGAATAGTTTCAAATACCGTCTGGTTGCTTCATGCCCGGTGTCATGCTGGTCAGAAAATCGATCGGCGTCATGAACACCTCAATGGTTTCGCCCTGCGGCGCCTGGATGGTGGCAAAGTAGCGGAACACCTTGTCCGGGGTCGAGTACTGCCGGATCCGATTTTCGTACTCGATAATCTTTGGACGTCGGACATTGACGACCCCATATTGAAAGAAGCGGCAACAAAGGGAGAGATTTATTTTTTCGGTAGAATTATTGACATGCGTTAGTTTTGACTTATGTTGGACAAGAACATGGGACGAAACTATCACGGACACATAGAAACTTGGACACTAAAAACACAAAACACGTTAATAAATCAGAATGATTAACAAATGCAAATTCATTTACAACATTGAAACACTGAAGAGAATAAGGTAACTCTGAAATGATGCCAAAGAGTGGAAATGATTGTGGCTTGGAAAACATTTCTAGAGGAACCCAGGAAAATAATATAAAAAAAGCTTGAACAACATGTTGTTTAGTATTGTCTGTATTTATGTATTTTGATATTTATTTTGTGTCTTAACGGATCAAACATTTTCGGGATGAACAAACTATCGAAACTTAAAACCCTTCGTAGACAAAAAAAATGGATAAAATTGCGCTGTTCAAAAGGCAAGAAAAAGGTAAATCGAATTTTATCTGAACTGTGTATAAGACGGTGAATTGATATGTTGCCCCAGCATCTCTCTGGCAGATATTTAAACAGGTACTTCAAAATTAATTTTCTAATCCTTAATGCTTAGAAAAGTATCCACATTTTTTTCAACATTATACTCATGATGACTGTAAGAAAATTATCAACATTTTTACTTGGGAACCCGTTATAAGGGTTTTTTCTTCAAGTTAACCATATTAGTGTTCCATCACCGAAATTTAGCAGAGTTAGTCAAAGAAAAGGCTTATCAAACAACATTTACCATCCGGTTGTTTTAGTCCCGGTGTAATGGCTCGAAGGAAGTCGTACGGCGTCATGTAGACCGTAGCCGACTCGCCATGGATCAGCTTGACGGTGGCGAAATAGCGGAATATTTTGTCCGGCGTAGAAAACGACCGCATGCGGTTCTCGTACTCTATTATCTGGGGTAAATGCGCGTTTCCGGTCGTTTCCAGAGCATAGGACAGAGCATGTTGTTGGTGTGTCGTGTGTATCGGTTGTTTGAAACAAAACACAAATGATAAATATTTACAATGAAAAATACAAAAAGTAACATACAAAATAGAAAGGCAAATAAATAAAATTTTCATAACAGAAAACTATATTCAACTCGTTTGGCAAAACTTAAAACATTGAACTATAAGAAATTATTGCGTCCAAACTAGAATAATTGTGTAGCCTTTACCTTGCGATCCCGGAAACCGACTTTTTCCTTACGAGCCTTTCTCTTCGCCTGGGCATCCTCATCGTCCTCTTCGGATTCGCCCTCCTTGTTCAGCTGTTGTGATGAGGTAACATCTACCCCAGCATCCGCATCAACCTTGGGCATCGTTATCGCTTTCCGGAGTCTGTGAATTAAATCGAGTAAGGAAAAGTTAAATGAATCATCATTTTCGCGATATGAAAATAAAAGCTATTATCCTAGGCAAACATTTCGATTGATTTCCAAATGTTAAAGAAGGTAAGGTCAAGGAAACAGAGCCTTTCTCTTGAAAAGGTCGACCTTCACAAAAAAAAATTCTCATAAAAAAAGGTTAAAGCTGGAAACTTACTTTTCCCAATCGATGCAAGCCCCAAGCATGACGGTCGCCAGAAAGCCATAGAACAATCGCGTAAACAGAGGTTCTCCTTCCGGTTTGTGGCCAAAGTTCTTATAGCCTCGGCGCTGACTCTGGCCCTGATAGTTCCACTCTTCCCGAATCCTTCTTACCAGCACCGTGGGTGAACTTCCCACGGCAACGGTACGGACCAAATTCGGTCCAGCGCCACCCGACGAATGCAGCAACCTTGCCAAGACAGGGCTTGGCCTGCCCTTTTGCAGCACCTGCCAGGGGAAGGCCCCTGCAGCAGAACCGCAAAGTCTAGTAAGGGACATTTCGATTTACGGGGCCCCTGCACAAAATAGATAAAACGAAGGTTTCAATCTAGAATGACAAAATTTGGAGGAAAAAATACCTTGCACCACTCCGATTGTGAAAAATCGATCACCAATCCTGGTGTGTATGCACGAGTCCAATAAGAAAAGTGGTTTATTTTGGTACTTTTTGGATCATCGACGTCGCGTCGCGACGTTCGAGCGAGCAGCTGCTAAGCAGTGGTGCCATATACGTAGATTAATAATGGCGTATTTTTTTTCGATTCCGGATTTGGATCTAGAACTGTCAGAATAAAAAAATGATTTTCGGGTTTCGAGTTATTCCATACGTAGGTGTGCGTGAGAACGAGCGCAATGTTTACATACAGCTGTCAATCTGTTCTCCCTTCTGGATTTCTTCATTCGGTTCTTCACATCCGGATTGCCTTTTTTCGTGTCCGGATTGCACTGGACAGCAGATAGTAAGATTTTGCTTGGCTGAGAGGTTCAAAATCGCGGCAATAATCATTTTCCCGTTCATTATTTCAACTGTTTTACTTTCAGCCAAAAACAGCTGTTTAATGTTTTGACAACAACGTTGAGAGTATTGGTGAACTTCTCGCAAAACTGACTTTCTTCTCAGGGCGACTCCGTCCGTTTTTCGAGCGAACCTAGGTTGCCTCTCGAGCAATAAATGAGCACGATGACAGCAGTTAGAGCGACTCTAGGTTGCCTCTAGTTTGCCTCCAGGTGAAAAAAAATACGGTATAAGAATGTTTTGTTTTTCTCCTAAATTTTGTTCAAACCAAGGTGTGTACATATAGGTGGTGTAACGATATGAGAAACTCCCGATTCAGCCATTTGGATTTAGCTACTATATGGAGTTCGTGGAGTTTGATCACTAACAAAGCCCTCAGCCTTGTGATCTAAAAACCTTGGTTCAAACCAAAGTGAATTCTTTAATTTTTGTTTTTTTTTTTCAAGTTTCTCAATCATTAAATTGTGTGTTTCACATTATAATCTGATCGCTTAGTTTTTTTTTTTTCAAAATCTTCCTGTAATCTCTGCTGCATTGTAACTTTTATAAATTTCACACTGTCAATTTTACGTTTTGAAATTATGTCGCAAAAAACATGGGTAGATTTCGGTGTAAAGAGTTATCACCCAATTAACCAGCAACACTGTACAGCCCTCAACCTAAGTACATCCCTGTTTGTATGTTGCTCGAGTCAGAACTATATCTGCAGCGTAATTGTACGGACGTAATAAATATTCAGTCGCATATTCGAGTTCTCCTTAATTTTCCCATGCTTGTTACATGGTGTCGGAAGTGAGTTTCGTTGGAAAGTTCGCGAAAGCAATAGATTAGCAAAGGATTCGTTCCCCATAACGCGATTCCGGAGTTTTGTTTTGCGGTTCGATTTTTGTGAAAAAAGTTACCGTTGGACGCCATTTTCATATTATATCAGTGAGCGTGTGTTAGTGAACAGAATGGCAACATCAGACAGTCGTTTACCACCACCACTAGACTGTTCGAATCTCGCCAAAGACTGGCCGAAATGGAAGCAAAACTTCCACATCTATATGATCGCGAACAACAAAAACAATCAACCGGAACAAAACAAAATCGCTACATTCTTGTGGTTGATCGGTGGACGGGGCGTTGAAATTTACAACACACTATACCCGAACAATGGTGATGTTGATAATATGTTTGGTGCGCCAGCCGGAGGCGGCGTTGAAGCGAATGACGATGGAGGACAGCAGATACAACGTACCTTAGCACAGGTCATCGAGGCGTTCGATGGTTATTGCGTGCCCCAGAGAAATGTCGCAATGGAGGCATTTAAGTTCAACGGAATCACACAAAAGGAGCGGCAGACTTTTACCGATTTTGAAACAGCACTTCGCACTCAAGTAGCTTACTGTGAGTACGAATGCGCGGTATGTCATGCTTCTTATGTTGATCGAATGCTACGAGATCGAATCATCATTGGTATCCATGACAAAATGTTGCAGCTCAAGCTCTTGGATGGCAGAAATGATTCACTGGCAAAGGTGGTGGAGACGTGTAAAATATTCGAAGCTGCAGCAGAGAACAAGCAACTGTTGGACAGCAAAATGCCGCTGAGCGTTGTTCATACTGTTGAGCACCCAAGAGAAACATCAGAAACAGGAGGGGAGGTGGCTGTCATCACGAGATCCGGACCGAAATGCTACAACTGTGGCCAAGCATTCAACAGAAACCATCGTAGGATTTGCCCAGCAAGGAACATTACGTGTAGGGGATGCAACCGGCAGGGTCACTACCAGGAATTCTGCATATCAACGAGACAGCAAGGAAATGCCAGTGCCGACAGAAGCAGCAGCCGCGGAGGAGCCTTCTCGGTGCGGGGATCCAAGTCAACTGGTAACAAGGGAGTACACAGTGTTAATTGGGTCGATACAGGTAATTTCTTGAATTTTTTAGATTTGAAATCAAACATTAGTAGTCGTAATCTTACTTATAGAGTGAATTCAAATAGCAGCTCGAATGAGAATAAACGCTTGAGGTGGACGAAAGAATACCATGTTCAGGGGTGTCCAATAAGTTTTAAATTAGACACAGGTGCAGACGTTAATTGCATCCCGCTGAAATTGATGAAGAATATGAACATTCCTTTAAATAAAAACAATCTATATCTTGTTACTGATTACAACTCTAACGCAATACAAATCCATGGAAGAGTGGAACTACCTTGCTATGACCCTTACACTCGTAAAACTAAAACAGCTCCATTTTTGGTAGTTGATAGCGCATGTGAACCCTTGATTGGATTGAAATCGTGTATTGACTTTGGTTTAGTATCTCGTCTCGATAGTATTAAAACTAATATCCCCTGTGATTTAGATACCCTGTTGAAATGTAACAGCGATCTCTTCGAAGGTCTGGGTAAATTTCCGGGTACATGTACCATACAACTAAAAGAAAACTCTATCCCTGTTCTCCATTATAAAAAACGTATTCCCATGAGTCTTCATGAACGTCTTAAGGTTGATTTGAATTCAATGGTTCAAGCTAACATCATAACCCCAGTCGACTACCCAACAGATTGGGTAAACAACATGCAAATTGTTGAGAAACCAAATGGCTCTTTGCGTATTTGTTTAGATCCGAAACCGTTAAACGCTTGCATCAAAAGAGAACATTTCTTGATTCCTAAGGGTGAAGACATTCTATGTCGAATGAGTGGCAAGCAAATATTCACAGTGTTAGATCTGCAAAATGGGTTCTGGCAGATGGAATTAGACCGCAAAAGCTCTGATCTTACCACTTTCATGACACCTTTTGGTCGATTTCGTTGGAACAGGGTTCCATTTGGAATTAGTAGTGCTCCTGAAATGTTCCAAAAAAGAATGGTTCAACTGTTTGGAGACATACCCGGTGTGGAAGTATATTTTGACGATATTTTGATCGCAGGGAGTGATTTTACTGAGCATGATTGCATACTGACAATCGTTTTACAGCGCGCTAGGGATAACAATATCCGTTTCAATTCGTCCAAAGTACAGTATCGAACGAAAAGAGTCAAGTTTATGGGCCATATAATTACAGCAGGTCAGGTCGAACCAGATCAATCGTATATTCAAGCAATCATCAACATGCCTAAACCACAAAACAAATCTGACGTCCTAAGATTATTGGGACTTTTCAAGTACCTAGGAAAATTTATTCCCAACCTTTCCCAGCGTACTGCTTCTTTACGGAACTTAACCAGAAATGATTCTGTTTGGGAGTGGACAGAACATCACAACTCAGAATATGAAAACTTGTTGTCTTCTATTACTACGACTCCCGTATTGTCTTTATTTGATCCTCGTCTCCCAATAGAAATTCAAACTGATAGCTCGAAACATGGTTTAGGAAGTGTCATTCTACAACAGGGTCGACCAGTGGCGTATGCATCACGAACACTATCTGGCAGTGAGCAGAAATGGGCCCAAATTGAAAAGGAACTCTTGGCCATAGTATTCGCATGTGAGAAATTTCACCATTTCCTTTACGGAAGAAATTTTAAAGTGCAGTCAGATCACAAGCCTCTAGAAACACTAATCAAACGAGATATAGATGAAGTTACACCTAGGCTTCAACGCATGTTCCTCCATTTGTTAAAATATCCTGGGCTTTCCGTAGTGTACACACCTGGCAAGGATATGTTGATCGCTGATTGCTTGTCACGAGCTCCTTTGAGTGATAGCACCGACTTCGACGTTCAGCTATCTGGTATGGTGCACTCCCTTGCGGAACGAGCTTGCTTGTCGTTAGATAATTACCAGATGTATATCGAAGCACTAAACAAAGATGAACAATATCGTCGAATTGTTTCATATGTCGAAAGTAGTTGGCCGCCATATCATCAGCTAGACGATTTAAGCCAGATGTTCTATAAATACAAAGATTGCTTGCATTTTGAGGAAGGATTATTGTTTAAAGACCATCGGCTGGTCATACCAACAGTTTTACAGGAACGCATAGCAAGATGGCTACACGCACCCCACATGGGTATTGAGAAAACTCTAGCTCGTGCAAGGTGTCAATTTTTCTGGCCTGGAATGACGAATAACATCACGGAGCTTGTCAAAAGTTGTGAGGTCTGCGAGAGGTTCACGAGAAACATACAAAAAGAACCTTTACATCAACAAGCTGCTCCAGAATACCCTTTTCATTATATCGGTACGGATCTTTATGAATACGCTGGGCATAATTATGTAGTCGTTATCGATGCTTATTCTGGGTTTATTCTCTCTGAGAGTCTTCGCGAGAAATCTGCGAGTCATGTGATTGAAGTCCTCGATAAAATGTTCTGTCGTTACGGATATCCTACTATCATTCGTTCCGATAATGTTCCTTTCAACTCCTCCGCCTTTTGTGAATATGCCAACAAATGCAACTTGCAATTTAAGTTCTCTAGTCCAAGATATCCACAAAGCAATGGGTTGGCAGAGAAGGGTGTAGCTATTGCGAAAAACATATTAAAGCGATGTTATGAGTCAGGTGATAAAAATACTTTTCAATATCGTTTACTGGAATATAATACTACTCCGGTGGCAAGCATGGGTTACTCACCATCGCAATTGTTTTTCGGTCGCATGATAAAAACACACCTGCCAATTGCTCCTGATCTACTGATTAGGAATTGTATTGACGAAAAGGAAGTTCAGAAAAAGCGGAAACAAAAACGTGCCAATCAAAAACTGTACTATGATCGTTCAGCGAAACACTTACCACCCCTGAACATTGGTGAAAAGGTTATTTTTAGAAAAAACGCAAAAGAATGGCATTATGGAATAGTATATCGTATTGTAAATGAAAGGTCTTATGTCATTAAAGATTATATAGGAAATTTCTTTCGTAGAAATAGACGATTCATAGCGAAAACTCAAAACTCAGGTTTTGACTCTAGTGATATTTTGTTCGAAGATCATCTAGCAAAGCTAGTAAATAACAATGAAAAACAGATACAAATTGTACCATTACCTAATCAATCTTCTCCAGAAAACTTGGCTGTTGAGCCAGAAGTTATTGTAAAAGTTGAAAATGAAAGTCCAAATACATCAATTTATTTCGATGCCTATGAAGATAGTGAAAACAGTTATGATGTAAAGCTTGAGGTTGATCCCATACCGGATATAGATCCACTTATGTTAGATACATCTATACACAATGATCATCAGTCGTACAAGACCCGAAGTGGTCGCGTGGTTCGTCCACCCAAGCGGTATGAGTTAGATTAGTTATCAGAATGCTATTGAAATTTGTTAAAAGAAAGCGTGTAAAGAGTTATCACCCAATTAACCAGCAACACTGTACAGCCCTCAACCTAAGTACATCCCTGTTTGTATGTTGCTCGAGTCAGAACTATATCTGCAGCGTAATTGTACGGACGTAATAAATATTCAGTCGCATATTCGAGTTCTCCTTAATTTTCCCATGCTTGTTACATTCGGTAAATTGTTCAAAAAAAATTATTAAATTTAAGAATAGAAGTCAAATACTTACGTCTACCGTTTCTATAATTCCTATTTCGTCATTTAGTTTTTCAATGCTTTTAAAGTTTCATTCCAGCAATTCAAGCAGTCGCCATCATTTAATGGCAATTGTTGTTGAGGCGAGATTTTCGGAGGATTTTTTAGCAAACCCGATGATGATGTGGTACAGATTGGCTAACCTCAATTTCGCAACACCTCAACAATGTTTTGGTTTTAAATGATGTGGAATGATTTCTGCATTCGTAATTAAATTATACAAAAATAATGCAGAAACTGCGAAGTGCAAATGTGCCACTATCCGACAACCTTAACGATCTCCTTCAGAGCGCGGAATTATTTTCGGTCGCAATAATTATTAATAGGGAAATGATAGAGTAAAGAAAACTATTTTAAATAATGCCACTGTCCGCTTCGTTCGATTCACTTCCTTACTTCCCGGAATTGATCTCCCAATTCGCAAGTCACGATGACGTCGTCTCCGGCCCGATAGCTGTCATCACCACTGACGTTCGTTGGATTCTGCTGCTTCAACAAGGGAGAGGCCAAAGTTGCGGCAACAGCAATGACAAAAATTTAAAAAAAGCACGAAAATTACAAAGATGATTAAATGACCAAAATGAGGTCAAAATGACAACAAAGATGGAAAAACTTCAAAATAAACAAAAAATTCCAAAAATAATAAACACTAATATTTCAAAAAATTACAAAAACTCAAATTTTCAAAAATTACAAAAATTGCAAAAACTTCTAAAATAAAATCCAAAACAATAATTACAAAAATGACAAAAAATATCAAAATGACAAAATTGGAGAAAATGATAAAAAATTTCAGAAATAGAATCGTAAAAAATCCAATAAAAGAAATTAATTGACTAAAAAGATGAAACAGACGAAAATGATGGGGATCTCACAATAAATAGCCCAAACAGAGCGTAAAATTATGAAATATTGGTTGCACTTTCTTTTGGCAAAATTTTGTAACAATTGAAAGCAGTAAAGTCAAGAGAATTTGCAGCAATACTCCCTTTCGAGTGATTCACATTGAGCGTGAAGACGCGTTGTCGCCTCCATAGGGCTATTAAATCTAGGGGTGGAACAACTTTGACACAAAGTAGGCGCGGTGAAGAAGTGGGCACGGAAGAAAAAATTTTGACAGCCTATTACATTGTTTCCCGATAGGAAATACACCCTACTATTCACCATACTTAGTCGGCTCGCGAAGGGTGCGTCGGCCGATTTTTGTTCATACTAATCGGCCTATTGTTGCAACGTTGCTTATGGGAGTTTTTGCTGGGCATCAGCCGATTAATAAGCCGATTTCGTAGGCCTATCAAATAGGGTGATGAGTAGCACGATTGTGTAGGAACCGACTAAATCGCCTGATTAGTAGGGCTATAAAGTTGATGAGATATTCCTACCCAATCGTACTAAATAGCCGGATTGATTGATAGCAAAAATTGATTTTTCTTCGTACCACCCAACTCAATCCGACTAAATAGCAGAATTGATTGGCCTCAAACATCGATTGTTTTTCCTACCACCCTACCCAATCGTACTAAATAGCAGGATTGATTGATCGCAAAAATGGATTTTTCTTCGTACCACCCAACTCAATCCGACTAAATAGCAGAATTGATTGGCCTCAGAAATCGATTGTTTTTCCTACCACCCTACCCAATCGTACTAAATAGCCGGATTGATTGGCCACAAAAATTGAGTTTTATTCCTACCACCCTACCAAATCTTACTAAATAGCCGGATTGATTGACCGCAAAAATCGATATATTTGCCTAC